>NC_091987.1:146590815-146856869 GCF_044704955.1 Pristiophorus japonicus | reverse complement strand
AGTCTCTCTCCCCAAGTCTCTTTCTCTCTCTCCCCCAGTCTCTCTCTCTCTCTTCCTCCCCCATCTCCAGTCTCTCTCTCTCCCTGTCTCTCCCCCAGTTTCTCTCTCCCCCAGTGTCTCTCTCTCTCTCTTCCCCCCCGCCCCAGTCTCTCTGTCTCTCTTCCCCCTCCCCAGTCTCTCTCTCTCACCCCCCGAATCTCTCTCTCTCTCCCCCCCCGTCTTTCTCTCCCCCAAGTCTCTCCCCGAGTCTCTCTCTGCCCCCCAGTCTTTCTCTCTCCCCCAGTCTCTCTCTCTCTCCCAGTCTCTCTCTCTCTCTCTCACTCCCCTCACCCCCAGTCTCTCTTTCTCTCTCTTTCTCCACCAGTCTCTCCCACCCAGTCTCTCTCTCTCTACCCCCAGCCTCTCTCTCTCTCCCGCAGTCTCTCTCTTTCTCCACCAGTCTCTTTCTCCACAACGTCTCTCTCTCTCTCCCCCGTCTCTCTCTCTCTCTTTCTCCCCCAGTCTCTCTCTCTCTCCTCCCCCAGTCTCTCTCTCCCTACCCCAGTCTCTCTCTCCCTACCCCAGTCACTCTCTCTCCCCCAGCTTCTCTCTCTCTCTCTCTTGCCTCAGTCTTTCTTCTCTTCCTCCTCTCTCTCTCTCTCCCTGTCTCCCCTCCAGTTTCTCTCTCTCTCCTCCAGTCTCTCACTCTCTCCCCTCCCCCGTCAGTCTCTCTTCCCCCCCCCGCAGTCTCTCTTTCCCCGCGCCCTCAGTCTCTCTCTCTCTCCCCCCAGTCCCTCTCTCTCCCCCCCAGTCCCTCTCTCTCCCCCACAGTCCCTCTCTCCCCCCCCCAGTCCCGCTCTCTCCCCCCCCAGTCCCTCTCTATCTCCCCCCAGTCCCTCTCTCCCCCCAGTTCCCCTCTCTCTCCCCCAGTCCCTCTCTCTCTCCCCCCAGTCCCTCTCTCTCTCCCCCAGTCCCTCTCTCTCTCCCCCCAGTCCCTCTCTCTCCCCAGTCCCTCTCTCTCTCCCGTCCAGTCCCTCTCTCTCTCCAGTCCAGTCCCTCTCTCCTCTCCCCTTAAGTCCCTCTCACTCTCCCCTCCAGTCCCTCTCTCTCTCCCCTCCAGTCAATCTCTCTCTCTCCCAGTCTCTCTCTCCCCCAGTCTCTATCTCCTGCAGTCTCTCTCTCTCTCTTTCCCCCAGTCTCGCCCTCTCCACCAGTCTCTCTCTCTCTCTTTCTCCACCAGTCTCTCTCTCACCCAGTCTCTCTCTCTCTCTTTCTACACCAAGTCTCTCTCTCTCTCTCTCCCCAAGTCTCTCTCTCTCTCTCCCCCAGTCTCTCTCTCTCTCCCGCTCCCCAGTCTCTCTCTCCCTACCCCAGTCACTGTCACTCCCCCAGTCTCTCTCTCTCTCGCCCCAGTCTCTCTCTCTCTCTCTTCCTCCCCCATCTCCAGTCTCTGTCTCTCCCCCAGTTTCTCTCTCCCCCAGTGTCTCTCTCTCTCTCTTCCCCCCGCCCCAGTCTCTCTGTCTCTCTTCCCCCTCCCCAGTCTCTCTCTCTCACCCCCGAGTCTCTCTCTCTCTCCCCCCCGTCTCTCTCTCCCCCAAGTCTCTCCCCCGAGTCTCTCTCTCTCCCCCCCCCAGTCTTTCTCTCTCCCCCAGTCATCTCTCTCTCCCAGTCTCTCTCTCCCCCAGTCTCTCTCTCTCTCTCTCACTCCCCCCACCCCGTCTCTCTTTCTCTCTCTTTCTCCACCAGTCTTTCTCCCGCAGTCTCTCTCTTTCTCCCGCAGTCTCTTTCTTTCTCCCGCAGTCTCTCTCTTTCTCCAACAGTCTCTCTCTTTCTCCACAAAGTCTCTCTCTCTCTCTCTCTCCCAGTCTCTCTCTCTCTCTCCCCCGTCTCTCTCTCTCTTTCTCCCCCAGTCTCTCTCTCTCTCCTCCCCCCAGTCTCTCTCTCCCTGCCCCAGTCACTCTCTCTCCCCCAGTCTCTCTCTCTCTCTCTCACCCCAGTCTTTCTCTCTCTTCCTCCCCCTCCCCAGTCTCTCTCTCTCTCTCTCCCTGTCTCCCCCCCAGTTTCTCTCTCTCTCCTCCAGTCTCTCACTCTCTCCCCTCCCCCCGCCACTCTCTCTTTCCCCCCCACCGCAGTCTCTCTTTCCCCCGCGCCCTCAGTCTCTCTCTCTCTTCCCCCCGCCACAGTCTCTCTCTCTTCCCTCCCTCCCCAGTCTCTCTCTCCCTCACCCCCGAGTCTCTCTCTCTCTCTCCCCCAGTCTCTCTCTCTCTCCCCAAGTCTCTCCCCGAGTCTCACTCTCCCCCCCAGTCTCTCTCTCCCCCCCAGTCTCTCTCTCTCTCTCTCTCCCCCCACCCCAGTCTCTCTCCCCAGTCTCTCTCTCCCCCAGTCTCTCTCGCCCCTCTGTCTCTCTCTCCCCCCCTGTCTTTCTCCCCCCTTATCTCTCGCCCAATCTCTCTCCCTCCTAGTCTCCCTCTTGCCCTAGTCTCTCTCTCTCCCCGAGTCTCTCTCTCCCCCAGTCTCTCTCGCTCTCTCCCCCCCAGTCTCTCTCTCGCTCTCTCCCCTAGTCTCTTTCTCTCTCCCGCAGTCTCTCTCTCTTCCCCCACCGCCCCCCTGGTCTCTCTCTCTCTCTCTCCCCCGGTCTCTCTCTTGCCCCCAGTCTCTCTCTCCCCCAGTCTCTCTCTCCCCAAGTCTCTCTATCTCACCCCGTCGCTCTCACCCCCAGTCTCTCTCTCTCACCCCCAATCTCTCTCCCTGCCAGTCTTTCTCCCCCACAATCTCTCTCTCTCCCCACAGTCCCTCTATCTCTCCCCCCCAGTCCCCCCCTCTCTCCCCCCCAGTCCCTCTCTCTTCTCCCCCATTCCCTCTATCTCTCCGCGCCAGTCCCTCTCTCTCTCCCCCCCCCAGTACCTCTCTATCTCCCCTCCCAGTCCCTCTCTCTCTCCCCCAGTCCCTCTCTTCCCCCCAGTCCCTCTCTCTCTTCCCCCCAGGCCCTCTCTCTCTTCCCCCCAGTTCCTCTCTCTCTCTCCCCAGTCCCTATCTCTCTCCCCCCAGTCCCTATCTCTCTCCCCCCAGTCCCTCTCTCTCTCTCTCTCCCCCCAGTCCCTCTCTCTCTCTCTCCCCCAGTCCCTCTCTCTCTCTGCCCCCACAGTCCCTCTCTCTCTCTCCCCCAGTCTCTCTCTCTCCCCAGTCTCTCTCTCTCCCCAGTCTCCTTCTCTCTCTCCCTCCCCCAGTCTCCCTCTCTCTCTCCCTCCCCCAGTCCCTCTCTCTCTCCCCCCAGTCCCCCTCTCTCTCCCCCCAGTCCCTCTATCTCTCCCCCCCAGTCCCTCTCTCTCTCTCCCCCCAGTCCGTCTCTCTCTCTCTCCCCCCAGTCCCTCTCTCTCTCACCCCCAGTCCCTCTCTCTCTCCCCAGTCCCTATCTTTCTCCCCCCACAGTCCCTCTCTCTCTCCCCCCCAGTCCCTCTCTCTCTCCCCCCCACAGTCCCTCTCTCTCTCTCCCCCAGTCCCTCTCTTTCCCCCTCAGTCCCTCTCTATCTCCCCCCAGTCCCTCTCTCTCTCCCCCCAGTCCCTCTCTCGCTTCCCCCCAGTCCCCCTCTCTCTCCCCCCCAGTCCCGATCTCTCTCTCTCCCCCAGTCCCTCTCTCTCTCCCCCCAGTCCCTCTCTCTCTCCCCCCAGTCCCTCTCTCTCTCCCCCCAGTCCCCCTCTCTCTCCCCTCAGTCCCTCTCTCTCTCTCCCAGTCCCTCTCTCTCTCCCCCCAGTCTCTCTCTCCCCCCAGTCTCTCTCTCCCCCCAGTCTCTCTCTCCCCCAGTCTCTCTCTCCCCCAGTCTCTCTCTCCCCCAGTCTCTCTCTCCCCCCCAGTCTCTCTCTCTCTCCCTCCCCCCAGTCTCTCTCTCGCCCCCAGTCTCTCTCTCTCTCCCAAGTCCCTCTCTCTCTCTCCCCAGTCCTTCTCTCGCTCCCCCCAATCCCTCTTTCTCTCCCCCCCAGTCCCTCTCTCTCTCCCCCCTAGTCCCTCTCTCCCCTCCCAGTCCCTCTCTCTCTCCCCCCCCATTCCCGCTCACTCTCCCCTTCAGTCCCTCTCTCT
Organism: Pristiophorus japonicus; assembly: GCF_044704955.1. Taxonomy (NCBI): domain Eukaryota; kingdom Metazoa; phylum Chordata; class Chondrichthyes; family Pristiophoridae; genus Pristiophorus; species Pristiophorus japonicus. The sequence goes on along the minus strand of NC_091987.1, from coordinate 146,852,815 downwards.
CTCCCCTCCAGTCCCTCTCTCTCTCCCTTCCAGTCCCTCTTTTTCTCCCCTCTAGTCCCTCTCTCTCTCCCCTCCAGTCCCTCTCTCTCGCTCCTCCAGCCGCTTTCTCTCTCCCCTCAGTCTCTCTCTCTCCTCAGTCTCTCTCCCTCTCCCCCAGTCTCTCTCGCTCTCTCCCCAGTCTCTCTCTCTCTCCCCCTGTCTCTCTCCCAGTCTCTCTCTTCCCCAGTCTCTCTCTCTCTCCCCCAGTCTCTATCTCTCCACCAGTCTCTCTCCACCAGTCTCTCTCTTTCTCCACCCATCACTCTCTCTCTTTCTCCACCAGTCTCTCTCTCTCTTTCTCCATCAGTCTCTCCCTCTCTCCACCAGTCTCTCCCTTGCTCCAGCAGTATCTCTTTCTCTCCATGTCACTCTATCTCTTTCTCTCCCCCAGTCTCTCCCCCAGTCTCTCTCTCTCTCCCCCAGTCTCTCTCCCCAGTCTCTCTCGCTCTTCCTCCCCCCCTCCCCAATCTCTCTCTCTCTCTCTGTCTCCCCCCCCAGTTTCTCTCTCTCTCCCGCAGTCTCTCTCTCCCCTCCAGTCTCTCTCTTCCCCCCCCCCGCAGTCTCTCTCTCCCCCTCCACCAGTCTCTCTCTCACTCCCCCGCCCGCCAAGTCTCTCTCTCTCCCCGCAGCCTCTCTCTCCCGCCCCCCAGTCTCTCTCCCTCCCTCCCCCGAGTCTCTCTCTCTCCCCGAGTCTCTCTCTCTCTCTCCCCCTGATTCTCTATCTATCTCTCCCAGATTCTCTCTCGCTCTCCCCCAGATTCTCTCTCTCCCCTAGTCTCTCTCTCTCTCTCCCCCAGTCTCGCACTCTCCACCAGTCTATCTCTCTCTTTCTCCCCCATTCTCTCTCTCTCTCCCCCAGTCTCTATCTCTCCACCAGTCTCTCTCCACCAGTCTCTCTCTTTCTCCACCCATCACTCTCTCTCTTTCTCCACCAGTCTCTCTCTCTCTTTCTCCATCAGTCTCTCTCTCTCTCCACCAGTCTCTCCCTTGCTCCAGCAGTATCTCTCTCTCTCCATGTCTCTCTATTTCTTTCTCTCCCCCAGTCTCTCTCTCTCCCCCAGTCTCTCTCCCCAGTCTCTCTCGCTCTTCCTCCCCCCCTCCCCAATCTCTCTCTCTCTCTCTCTGTCTCCCCCCCCCCCAGTTTCTCTCTCTCTCCCGCAGTCTCTCTCTCCCCTCCAGTCTCTCTCTTCCCCCCCCCCGCAGTCTCTCTCTCCCCCTCCACCAGTCTCTCTCTCCCTCCCTCCCCCGAGTCTCTCTCTCTCCCCGAGTCTCTCTCTCTCTCTCCCCCCCAGATTCTCTATCTCTCTCCCCCAGATTCTCTCTCTCTCTCCCCCAGATTCTCTCTCTCCCCCAGTCTCTCTCTCTCTCTCCCCCAGTCTCGCCCTCTCCACCAGTCTCTCTCTCTCTTTCTCCACCCGTCCCTCTCTCTCTTTCTCCACTTTGTCTCTCTCTCTCTATCCACCAAGTCTCTCTCTCTCTCCCCAGTCTCTCTCTGTCTCCTCCCCTGTCCCCCTCTCGCTCCCCTGTCCCCCTCTCGCTCCCCTGTCCCCCTCTCGCTCCCCTGTCCCCCTCTCGCTCCCCAGTCCCCCTCTCGCTCCCCAGCCCCCCTCTCGCTCCCAAGGGCCCCTCTCGCTCCCCAGGGCCCCTCTCGCTCCCCCGGTCCCTCTCGCTCCCCCGGTCCCTCTCGCTCCCCCAGTCACTCTCTCTCTCTCTGTCCCCCAGTCTCTATCTCTCTCTCTCGCTCTCCCAGTCTCTCTCTCTCTCCCTGTCTCTTTCTCTCTCTCTCTCCCCCAGTCTCTCTCTCTCCCCCCCCCAGTCTCTCTCTCCCCTACCCCAGTCACTGTCTCTCCCCAGTCTCCCCCCCGTCTCTCTCTCTCTCCTCCAGTCCCTCACTCTCTCTGCCCACGCCAGTCTCTCTCTCCCTCCCCCCCGAGTCTCTCTCTCCCTCCCCCCACAGTCTCTCTCTCCCTCCCTCACAGTCTCTCTCTCCCTCCCCCCCTGTCTCTCTCTCTTTTACCACCCCAGTCACTCTCTCTCCCCCAGTCTCTCTCTCTCTCTCTCTCTCGCCCCAGTCTTTCTCTCTCTTCCTCCCCCTCCCCAGTCTCTCTCTCTCTCCCTGTCTCCCCCCCAGTTTCTCTCTCTCTCCTCCAGTCTCTCACTCTCTCCCCTCCCCCGCCAGTCTCTCTTCCCCGCCCCCCCCGCAGTCTCTCTTCCCCCCCGCCCTCAGTCTCTCTCTCTCTTCCCCCCACCACAGTCTCTCTCTCTTCCCTCCCTCCCCAGTCTCTCTCTCCCTCCCCCCCCCGAGTCTCTCTCTCTCTCCCCCCCAGTCTCTCTCTCTCTCCCCAAGTCTCTCCCCGAGTCTAACTCTCCCCCCCAGTCTCTCTCTCTCCCCCAGTCTCTCTCTCTCTCTCTCTCCCCCCACCCCAGTCTCTCGACCCCGTCTCTCTCTCCCCCCCCCTGTCTCTCTTCCCCCTTGTCTGTCCCCCAATCTCTCTCCCTCCTAGTCTCCCTCTCGCCCCAGTCTCTCTCTCTCCTTGAGTCTCTCTCTCCCCCAGTCACTCTCTCTCTACCCCAGTCTCTCTCTCTCTCCCCCAGTCTCTCTCTATCTCTACCCCCCCAGTCTCTCTCTCGCTCTCTCCCCCAGTCTCTTTCTCTCTCCCCCAGTCTCTCTCTCTTCCCCCACCTCCCCTCCGGTCTCACTCTCTCTCTCTCTACCCCGGTCTCTCTCTCGCCCCCAGTCTCTCTCTCTCACCCCTAATCTCTCTCCCTCCGAGTCTTTCTCCCCCACAGTCTCTCTCTCTTCCCCCAGTCCCCCCCTCTCTCCCCCCCAGTCCCTCTCTCTTCTCCCCCATTCCCTCTATCTCTCCGCGCCAGTCCCTCTCTCTCCCCCCTAGTCCCTCTCTCTCGCCCACAGTCCCTTTCTCTCTCTCCCCCACAGTCCCTCTCTATCTCCCCCCAGTCCCTCTCTATCTCCCCCAGTCCCTCTCTCTCCCCCCCCCCCCCCCCCCGAGTCCCTCTCTCTCACCCCCAGCCTCTCTCTCTCTCCCCCAGCCTCTCTCTCTCCCCCAGTCTCTCTCTCTCTCCGAGTCTCTCTCTCCCACAGTCTCTCTCTCTCTCTGTCTCCCCCCCCCCCAGTTTCTCTCTCTCTCCCGCAGTCTCTCTCTCCCCTCCAGTCTCTCTCTTCCCCCCCCCCGCAGTCTCTCTCTCCCCCTCCACCAGTCTCTCTCTCCCTCCCTCCCCCGAGTCTCTCTCTCTCCCCGAGTCTCTCTCTCTCTCTCCCCCCCAGATTCTCTATCTCTCTCCCCCAGATTCTCTCTCTCTCTCCCCCAGATTCTCTCTCTCCCCCAGTCTCTCTCTCTCTCTCCCCCAGTCTCGCCTCTCCACCAGTCTCTCTCTCTCTTTCTCCACCCGTCCCTCTCTCTCTTTCTCCACTTTGTCTCTCTCTCTCTATCCACCAAGTCTCTCTCTCTCTCCCCAGTCTCTCTCTGTCTCCTCCCCTGTCCCCCTCTCGCTCCCCTGTCCCCCTCTCGCTCCCCTGTCCCCCTCTCGCTCCCCTGTCCCCCTCTCGCTCCCCAGTCCCCCTCTCGCTCCCCAGCCCCCCTCTCGCTCCCAAGGGCCCCTCTCGCTCCCCAGGGCCCCTCTCGCTCCCCCGGTCCCTCTCGCTCCCCCAGTCACTCTCTCTCTCTCTGTCCCCCAGTCTCTATCTCTCTCTCTCGCTCTCCCAGTCTCTCTCTCTCTCCCTGTCTCTTTCTCTCTCTCTCTCCCCCAGTCTCTCTCTCTCTCCCCCCCCCAGTCTCTCTCTCCCTACCCCAGTCACTGTCTCTCCCCCAGTCTCCCCCCCGTCTCTCTCTCTCTCCTCCAGTCCCTCACTCTCTCTGCCCACGCCAGTCTCTCTCTCCCTCCCCCCCGAGTCTCTCTCTCCCTCCCCCCACAGTCTCTCTCTCCCTCCCTCACAGTCTCTCTCTCCCTCCCCCCCTGTCTCTCTCTCTTTTACCACCCCAGTCACTCTCTCTCCCCCAGTCTCTCTCTCTCTCTCTCTCTCGCCCCAGTCTTTCTCTCTCTTCCTCCCCCTCCCCAGTCTCTCTCTCTCTCCCTGTCTCCCCCCCAGTTTCTCTCTCTCTCCTCCAGTCTCTCACTCTCTCCCCTCCCCCGCCAGTCTCTCTTCCCCGCCCCCCCCGCAGTCTCTCTTCCCCCCCGCCCTCAGTCTCTCTCTCTCTTCCCCCCACCACAGTCTCTCTCTCTTCCCTCCCTCCCCAGTCTCTCTCTCCCTCCCCCCCCCGAGTCTCTCTCTCTCTCCCCCCCAGTCTCTCTCTCTCTCCCCAAGTCTCTCCCCGAGTCTAACTCTCCCCCCCAGTCTCTCTCTCTCCCCCAGTCTCTCTCTCTCTCTCTCTCCCCCCACCCCAGTCTCTCGACCCCGTCTCTCTCTCCCCCCCCCTGTCTCTCTTCCCCCTTGTCTGTCCCCCAATCTCTCTCCCTCCTAGTCTCCCTCTCGCCCCAGTCTCTCTCTCTCCTTGAGTCTCTCTCTCCCCCAGTCACTCTCTCTCTACCCCAGTCTCTCTCTCTCTCCCCCAGTCTCTCTCTATCTCTACCCCCCCAGTCTCTCTCTCGCTCTCTCCCCCAGTCTCTTTCTCTCTCCCCCAGTCTCTCTCTCTTCCCCCACCTCCCCTCCGGTCTCACTCTCTCTCTCTCGCCCCCAGTCTCTCTCTCTCACCCCTAATCTCTCTCCCTCCGAGTCTTTCTCCCCCACAGTCTCTCTCTCTTCCCCCAGTCCCCCCCTCTCTCCCCCCCAGTCCCTCTCTCTTCTCCCCCATTCCCTCTATCTCTCCGCGCCAGTCCCTCTCTCTCCCCCCTAGTCCCTCTCTCTCGCCCACAGTCCCTTTCTCTCTCTCCCCCACAGTCCCTCTCTATCTCCCCCCAGTCCCTCTCTATCTCCCCCCAGTCCCTCTCTCTCCCCCCCCCCCCCCCCGAGTCCCTCTCTCTCACCCCCAGCCTCTCTCTCTCTCCCCCAGCCTCTCTCTCTCCCCCAGTCTCTCTCTCTCTCCGAGTCTCTCTCTCCCACAGTCTCTCTCTCTCTCTTCCTCCCCCCTCCCCAGTCTCTCTCTCTCCCTGTCTCCCCCCCAGTTTCTCTCTCTCTCCTCCAGTCCCTCACTCTCTCTGCCCCACGCCAGTCTCTCTCTTCCCCCCGCCTTCAATCTCTCTCTCTCTTCCCGCCCGCCCCAGTCTCTCTCTCTTCCCCCCTCCCCAGTCTCTCTCTCCTTCCCCCCCGAGTCTCTCTCTCCCCCCCCCTGTCTCTCTCCCTCCCCCCAGTCTCTCTCTTCCTCCCCCCCAGTCTCTCTCTCTTTCAACCCCCCACTCTCTCTCTCTCTCCCCCAGTCTCGCGCTCTCCCACAGATTCTTTCTCTCTCTCCCCCAGTCTCGCCCTCTCCACCAATCTCTCTCTCTTTCTCTACCAGTCTCTCTCTGTTTCTCCACCAGTCTCTCTCTGTTTCTCCACCAGTCACTCTCTCTCTTTCTCCACCAGCCGCGCTCTCTCACTCCCCCCCTCCCAGTCTCTCTCTGTCTCTCTCTCCCAGTCTCTCCCTCTCTCTCCACCAAGTCTCTCTCTCTCTCCCCGAGATTCTCTCTCTCCCCTAGTCTCTCTCTCTCTTCCCCCAGTCTTGCCCTCTCCACCAATCTCTCTCTCTCTCTTTCTCCACCAGTCTCTCTCTCTCTCTCTCTTTCTCCACCAGTCTTTCTCTCACACAGTCTCTCTCTCTCTACCCCCAGCCTCTCTCTCTCTCTCCACCAGTCTCTCTCTTTCTCCACCAGTCTTTCTCTTTTTCCCCCAAGTCGCTCTCTCTCTCTCCCCAAGTCTCTCTCTCTCTCCCAGTCTCTCCCTCTCGCTCCCCAGTCCCCCTCTCACGCCCCAGCCCCCCTCTCGCTCCCCAGGGCCCCTCTCGCTCCCCCGGTCCCTCTCGCTCCCCCAGTCAATCTCTCCCTCTCTCTGTCCCCCAGTCTCTCTCTGTTTCTCTCTCTCTCCCAGTCTCTCTCTCTGTCTCTCTCTCTCAATCCCAGTCTCTCTCTCTCTCTCTCCCCCAGTCTCACTCTCTTTCTTTCCCCCAGTCTCATTCTCTCTCTCTCCCCCAGTCTCTCTCTCCCCCGAGTCTCTCTCTCTCTCCCCCGCAGTCCCTCTCTCTCCCCCCCAGTCCCTCTCTCTCTCCCTACCCCAGTCTCTCTCTCTCCCCCCCAGTCCCTCTCTCTCCCCTCCCAGTCCCTCTCTCTCTCCCCTTCAGTCCCTCTCTCTCTCCCCTTCAGTCCCTCTCTCTCTCCCCTCCAGTCCCTCTCCCTCTCACCTCCAGTCCCTCTCTCTCCCCCCTCCAGTCCCTCTCTCTCTCCCCTCCAGTCCCTCTCTCTCGCTCCCCCAGTCGCTCTCTCTCTCCCCCAGTCTCTCTCTCTCTCCCCCAGTCTCTCTCTCTCCACCAGTCTCTCTCTCCACCCATCACTCTCTCTCTTTCTCCACCAGTCTCTTTCTCCATCAGTCTCTCCCTCTCTCCACCAGTCTCTCCCTTGCTCTAGCAGTATCTCTCTCTCTCCATGTCTCTCTATCTCTTTCTCTCCCCCAGTCTCTCCCCCAGTCTCTCTCTCTCTCCCTCAGTCTCTCTCCCCAGTCTCTCTCTCTCTTCCTCCCCCCTCCCCAATCTCTCTCTCTCTCTCTCTGTCTCCCCCCCAGTTTCTCTCTCTCTCCCGCAGTCTCTCCCTCCCCCCCCCAGTCTCTCTCTTCCCCCCCCCCGCAGTCTCTCTCTCCCACTCCCCCAGTCTCTCTCTCACTCCCCCGCCCGCCGAGTCTCTCTCTCTCTCCCCCAGTTTCTCTCTCCCTCCCCCTCAGTCACTCTCCCTCCCTCCCCCGAGTCTCGCTCTCTCCCCCAGTCTCTCTCTCTCTCTCTCCCTCAGATTCTCTCTCTCTCTCCCCCAGATTCTCTCTCTCCCTGTGGAAGAAAGAATCTATGAATCTATGGCTTATGGAAAAGGGAAGGGTTAAATTCTGTTTTTGCTATGCTTAAAGAAATAATAGGACTAGAAAAATAGCCACGCTTTTTTAGCCTTGAAACTTAGAAATGCAATTAATGCAATGGTATTAAAAGGGAGTCTCTTTTATTCTGCTTATCAGACTGTGAACAGAGAGAAACTATGCAAGGAAAGATAGAGTGTGTACCTCCCGAGACGACCTTTGTACTCGCGGGACTAATGAATAAGATTCCTTTTATATTTCTGTATTCAATTTCTGTATAAAGATAGGGACAATTTGCCTGTACGGCAGAGTTTTTGCCTTGGTACGGTCCAAGCAGGCTCTCCGAGATATATCTCGCATTTTAAAATAAATTCTCTCGAAGTGCAGTTCTGAACGTCTCCGCCTGAGTTAATTTAAGCTAAATATTTCCTCGACAGATTCTGGCGTAGTCCGGCAGGATCTCTAAAAAACGAGATCCAAAAGAACTAAATTTAACTTTTAAAGAGAAAAGAGGAATTTTAAGGACCTTCCTAGCTGAAAGGAGGAAGGTGCCTAGGCCGTCCTAGCTAAAAGGGGGACGGGCCGCCGAGATCCCCTGGGGGTGAGGCATAAGGTAGCTACCGCAAAGAAGCTAAAATAACAAAAAGGCAAAAGGAGACCCCGAGCTGAGCAGAAAAGAGAACACCGGTGAGCGCTTTGTAAATTATTGTATATTTTGTAGGATTGTCCTAACTCTCATTTCAGAAAAGATCGCGAGACGTTGCACCCGGAAGAATGGGAAACGGCTCTAGTCGAGCCGGGCGCTCGCGCCCAGCTCCTAGAAAAGGAAAGAAGGACGACCTCTCGACTGAAAGAATGAAAGTACATCCTAAGACTGAGAAAAGAATCCGTAAGGTAGTAAAGCAACGAGAGAAGGTAGGAGATCCCATTGTGCCGCCCGGCTCGCCGGCGGACACTGTAATTAAAGAAACAGGAGACGACAGATACGCGGTAACGTTTAGTAGCAATTTGTACGGTTGGTCTGATGGGGATTGGCCATATGGAGGAAGTTTTAAATTGTCCTTAATTGAGGAATGGAGACAGACCACCAAAAATGGGACAGGGGACCCCACTTGGGATAAAGATTATATGGAGAATTGTTTTAAAAAAAAATATCAGCCGCCCCTAATCCTGTTAAGAAGCCAGTAGCCTTTCACAACTGGCTTGAGAAAACCTGTACCGTTTATAACCTCCTCCCCGGAGATGTGAAATTATTACTGCAGGCAGCATATGGGTCCTCTTGGCAAGGGGTAAAAGATGAACCTTTGGCAGTGCAAACCTTGTTAAATTGTATGTTGCCACAACAAGCAAGAACATTGAAAATAAAGGTTTTGGACTGGCAAGGAAAAAGTTGGAAAGAGACAGTTACAGTACTGGCTAACATGGATAGAGAGGGACTATTTACCTATAAGGAAAATAAAGCTAAAACAGGTCAGTAAATCAGCAAAAGGGATGAGGACAGGCACAGAATAATCAGCATAGGGATGCCCCGGAGGCTTAGTGGTACAGGCGGCAGCCCTCCGCTTATCGGCAGACATAGAAGAAAACCCTCTGGCAGTAGTAAAAGTAGGAGACACTTATGTGAAGTTCCTGGTGGATACCGGTGCTACTATGTCTTCTGTACCATCCTCTGTGGGATTATCTGTAAGCAACACCACCGTCTTAAGTATGGGTGTGGTCGGTATCCCCATGAAATAATTTTTATCTGAACCTACCAAATTGATAATTGAAGGACAATCAGTTAATGATGAGACTTTGATAGTCTCTAAAACAACGCCGCTCCCTTTATTGGGAAGACAGACTTTGTGCAAACTGGGAGCCACAATTTATTGCACAAAGGAAGGAATGTACATGGAGCTCCCTCTAAATAAAATTCATCAGTTCTTTAATGGGATTGAAGAAGAGAAAAGGGAGGATAACAAAGAAAAGGCTGCCCTCTATTGTTGGCAATTGAATGGCAACTTCTATTCCCCCTTGATACATGAAGTTATACAAAACTTAAAAGCTAAATTTGACTCTAATTGATATATATAATTTTGACAAGCTTTGAGGCAGTTCAGCTTCACTGTACAGCCTGGTGCACTCGACAAAAAGCTGAAACTTACCAGTGTCTGGTACAATCCTTTTTAAAAATAGAAGAAATAGTAGAAGCTATGCCCCGCATTTATTTTGGACCAGAAGGATTGGGGGTAGCCATCGATTTGACACCCTTACAGCAACCGCGGTTTAGAGAAGCGAACTCGACACCCCATCTGACATTGGCTGTAAAACCGCCAGTGAAACCTAAAGATATGGGTCCGATTGTAGGAATGGAGATTTGTGCAAGATCTGAGAGCTATTAATAAGATAGTAGTCCCTATCACCCCTGTGGTACCGGACACCAACATTATACTATCTGCTATACCACCAACAGCAAGTGTCTTTACTGTAATAGACCTGTGTTCAGCTTTTTTCTCTATCCCGTTAAATCAAGAAAGTCAATATCTGTTTGCTTTCACCCACAAGAAGCAGCAGTACACATGGACCAGGTTGCCCCAAGGATATACCGAAAGCCCCGCAGTATATGCAGCAGCAGTAAAAAGAGACCTCGAAGACTGTTCATTATCAGACCAGTCTGTACTGCTGCAGTATGCGGACGATTTGCTTGTGGCTTCTAGCCACAGATACAGGTGCATGCAAGATTCCCTGAAACTGTTACAGCACCTATGTGAAAGAGGGCACCGAGTGTCGTTACAAAAGTTACAATTTTGTCAGACTCAAGTCCAGTACCTGGGTTTTCACATATCTCAAGGGCAGAGGCAGCTAGGACCAGAAAGAATCGAGAATGGGATGCGGTCCTAAGATCAGCTGCCCTAAATGATGCCCCACCCAAGGTGGAGTGGACCCCAGAGAGAGAGGAGGCATTTAAACAGTTAAAGAAAGCCATGGTAAACCTTTTCAGATGTATGTGAATGAGAAAGAAGGATTTGCAACAGCAGTACTAACCCAAGAACATGGTGGGGGAAATAGACCAGTGGCTTATTATTCGGTTTTGCTGCCTCCAGTAGTAAGGGGAATGCCAGCATGTCTACGTGTTGTAGCTGCTACTGCGGTCATGGTGGAGAAGTCGGTACCTATTGTTTTGGACTATCCATGTACTGTCATTACAGCCCATGCTGTGTTATTACTTTTGAATTCAGCTGCCACACAACACTTTACAGCGTCTCGAAGAACAGGTTATGAAGTATTACTGCTGTCACACCCTAACTATACCTTTCGACGTGCACCGGTAGTGAACCCAGCCACCTTTCTTCCTACTAAAGAAGTAGAGGATCCAGACCAGCATGATTGTCTGTTAACGGTGGAAGTAGCCACCTTACCAAGACCAGATTTGCTCACAGAGCCCATGGACAATCCTGATCTTATTCTCTATACGGATGGATCATCACATAGGCCGTCGGATGATTTGTTTTTAGCAGGCTATGCGATTGTAAATCCCCACGAAACTGTTGAAGCATTCGCCCTGCCTCCCGGAACCTCGGCTCAGGCTGCTGAATTGTTTGCCCTCACTAGAGCTTGTATAATAGCTAAAGATCAAACTGCTAATATCTATACTGATTCTAGATATGCATTCGGTGTAGTCCATGATTTTGGACAACTGTGGAAAAACAGAGGCTTTATCACCTCTGGTGGAAAGCATATTAAGCACTCTCAACTGGTGCTTAATCTATTTGACGCCATTCAGTTGCCAAGTAAGGTAGCCGTTATCAAATGTGCAGCTCACACAACCGGTGAGGATGAAGTATCAGTAGGAAATAGGAGGGCTGACGAGGCAGCCAAACAGGCCGCTTCGGCACAGGCAGACTGCCTTCAAGCAGTCTCAGTTTCCCCTCCACAGGTACTTGACATCCAACAACTTAAAACTGCCCAACAACAAGTTACTATGCAAGAAAGAAGAACTTGGGAAAACCAGGGTTGTTTCCTCAAAAACGACATTTGGTATCACCCTGATGGGCGAACTGTTTGCCCTAGATCTCAATTTTTGTCCCTGTCTCACCTAGCACACGGTCAGGCTCACATGGGCAAAGGAGGGATGCTACATGCTATTAATGCACAGTGGTATGCACCAGGAATAACAGTAGTAATTGAGAAAGTTGCTAGAACATGCCAAATTTGTCAACAAAATAACAGAGGTAAAACACCTGCTGGATATGATCATCTACCCCAACCAAGTATGCCCTTTGAAAATTTGCAAATTGACTTTGTCCACATGCCTCCAGTATCAGGTCTTAAGTATCTATTAGTCATAGTAGATATGTTCACAAGGTGGGTGGAAGCGTACGCCACTAGGAGAGACGATGCCCGAACAGTAGTAAAAATTCTATTTAAAGAAATAGTACCAAGATATGGGATACCTATGGGAATCAACAGTGACAGGGGAACCCACTTCACCGGAAAAATAGTGCAAAACCTTGCAGAAGCGTTAGGGTTCCAGTGGAAGTTACATATACCATATCAGCCATAGTCCTCGGGAATGGTAGAAAGAGTAAATGGGATAATAAAATCTACCCTTACCAAGGTATGTCAGGAGACTGGACTGAAGTGGCCAGATGCCTTACCATTTGTATTGTATACAATGAGAAACCAGAAAAACCGAAACACTGATTTAACACCACATGAAGCCTTATTGGGAAGACCAATGCCTACTGGCGTAAAACCACCACTGGCAGATGAAAAAATAGCATTAATTTGGAATGATGAAAAATCACTAAAGTATGCTCAGGCCATGTGTGAAATAGCAAGGAGTCTGCATGAACAAATAAAGCAGACACAGGTGCCCCCGTCGGAAGGAAATATGCATCTTTCAGACCTGGAGATCAAGTGTTAGTAAAATCATTAAATAAAGAATCGTTTTCTCCTAGGTGGAAAGGACCGTATCAGATAATTCTCACAACACGAACTGCTTTGAAGTTGGAAAAGCACCCGAACTGGGTGCATGCAACCCGCTGTAAATATTATTTCCCCGACGAATTACAGCCGAAGGAAAAGGCATTGAACCAGGACGTACTACGGTTGCCCGACTAAGAAAACAGCCATCTTCTCGCTGAAAGAACTGTACCTGCTCTTGTATTAAATATTTGGACTTGAAATTATTGCCCAAAACTCACGGACGGATGTCAGAGCTCATTTGTGTGCCAGTTTGGGCCTTTATTATTTGGGTCACTGTTACTATCGTGTGGACGTGTTATTATTGTAACGACTTAATTCAAGAGTGGTATAGAAACAAACAAGAAAGGGAAGATGGGAAGGGACTCTTGGAAAAATTATAAATGGACGTTAGGTATACTGATCATTTTAGCGACAGGGAACTCCCGGCAGGAGGAAGAAGTCCTAAAAGAAGGAAGAGTATGGAAGGGAAATATGGTATGGGAAAGAAGTAATAGTATGAGGCAGCAAGGCAATTTTCTATGCCCAGTAGGCCAAAGTTGTAAGGTAGGGAATTTTACGGCACGATGTGAGGCATGTGGAATGAAGGAAGAAAGAGGGGAGTTCCAATTTATATTGGGGAAAGGGTATCAGTTGTTCATAGAATACCAGGCCGATGTGTGGATGAAGTGTACCGGGAGCACAGGGAAAAACAAGAGATGGGGGTACATAGGAGGGCCGGATGAGAGAAAAGACTTCCTCCGTTATTCATTTACAAGTATGGTAGAAGGGCAGCGGATGTTGTGCATGAATAACACCCCGGTGAATATCCCCCAAAGAAAGAAGATGGTTGCCACACAACCAGTGTTAAGGTATCTTTTGAAAAAGAAAGACCCCAAAGAAAGAAACGGGATGTATTAGAGACTGTGTTAGGTGGAGTAGGAGCAGGAATAGGAGCATTGAACTCCATGGATATCGAGACCCTACAAAATAAAATCCAGGCCGTCGGAGGACTGGTAGGGGAAGATATAAAAATCAGAAATGCCTGGGATGAAGGATTACAGCAATTACAGATATCAGGTTACGTCATAAATGAAATGACCTGGCAACAGAATGAAGGGATAGGGAAGGAAATAGAGAACCTAATGAAAGAACAACAGGGAGTAAACAAGTACACCCATTGCCTGTTTAAAGAAATGATCAGACAGCTATTAAGAGCCGAGTTAGAAAGGAAAATATTATCCTTCCATGCTAACACATGGGAAAGGTTGCTGGAAATTAACAAAAGAGATAAGCTTCTTAATTTAACCATTAACCCTCAAAAAAGATATACCAGTTGTAATTCAAAAGGATGTAACGTTACTGTGGAGATAGTAAGTATGACACGAAAATAAATTTGGTATCAGTTCCAAGTAATGCCCCAGCTGTTTGGACAGAACTTCTGGTACCCAGAATTTAAAGGAGATTGGGTGGATGAGAAGAATATGACACATCACCAGAGGGGATGTGCTAGGTGGCCATTCGGAATGGTATGTCCCTATCAGACCGCCATATACGAACCATGCTCACTGCAGCACTCCATTGGAGTATGTAAATGGGAATTAAAGCCAACAAATGACACTGATATTACGGAAATAGGACATAATGAGATCTGTGTGACAGGAAATAAACCTGTCTATCTGGATGGAATTTTGTATAAACCCCCCATTAATAAATGCGTGAGAAGAGTCTACACCCTGTATGACCCTGAAGTAAAAAGAACTTATACCTTTGGGCAATGGCAAAATGTAGAAAAATATCTGTCTATGCACAAGATTGAACCCTTACCACCTGTAATTAATCTGACCAAACTGCACAATTTGATACGTAATGACAAGAAAATTGAGGAAGCTCTGTCGAAGCAAGGCAGAGACATCCACCAATTTAGAATCGAAATGAGTTACAAGAAGGGGCAACTAGTGAGAATCGCAGATGAAGTCACCTCTTTGACAGTACACCACTGGTGGGATGTGTTTACCGGATGGTCCCCTAAAGCTACAGCAGTACTGAAGCTTGCTATACACCCCATAGTAATCGTAGGTCTGGTTATGCTTGTATTATTAATAATCCTTTGCGGAATGTGGGTAAAATTAAAAAATGTAATTAGTCAAGTAATAAACCCCCTTTTGCTCAAGAAGAGAATATAGGAAATTGTGTTGATCTAAAAAATAAAAAGATCAACAAGGAGGGAATTGTGGAAGAAAGAATCTATGAATCTATGGCTTATGGAAAAGGGAAGGGTTAAATTCTGTTTTTGCTATGCTTAAAGAAATAATAGGATTAGAAAAATAGCCACGCCTTTTTAGCCTTGAAACTTAGAAATGCAATTAAATGACCATCTGGTATTAAAAGGGAGTCTCTTTTATTCTGCTTATCAGACTGTGAACAGAGAGAAACTATGCAAGGAAAGATAGTGTGTACCTCCCGAGACGACCTTTGTACTCGCGGGACTAATGAATAAGATTCCTTTTATATTTCTGTATTCAATTTCTGTATAAAGATAGGGACAATTTGCCTGTACGGCAGAGTTTTTGCCTTGGTACGGTCCAAGCAGGCTCTCCGAGATATATCTCGCATTTTAAAATAAATTCTCTCGAAGTGCAGTTCTGAACGTCTCCGCCTGAGTTAATTTAAGCTAAATATTTCCTCGACACTCCCCCAGTCTCTCTCTCTCTCTCCCCCAGTCTCTCTCTCTCTCTCTCCCCCAGTCTCCCCCTCTCCACCAGTCTCTCTCTCTCTTTCTTCACCAGTCCCTCTCTCTCTTTCTCCACCAGTCCCTCTCTCTCTTTCTCCACCAAGTCTCTCTCTCTCTCCACCAAGTCTCTCTCTCTCTCCCCAAGTCTCTCTCTCTCTTTCTCCCCCAGTCTTCTCTCTATCCAGTCTCTCTCTGTCTACTCCCCAGTCCCCCTCTCGCTCCCCTGTCCCGCTCTCGCTCCCCTCTCCCTCTCTCGCTCCCCAGTCCCCCTCTCGCTCCCCCGGTCCCTCTCGCTCCCCCAGTCACTCTCTCCCTCTCTGTCCCCCAGACTCTATCTCTCTCTCTCGCTCTCCCAGTCTCTCTCTCCCAGTCTCTTTCTCTCTCCCTCCCCCCCGAGTCTCTCTCTCCCTCACCCCCTGTCTCTCTCCCTCCCCCCCCAGTCTCTCTCTCCCTCCCCCCCAGTCTCTCTCTCTTTCACCCCCCCAGTCTCTCTCTCTCTCTCCCCCAGTCTCGCGCTCTCCCCCAGATTCTTTCTCTCTCTCCCCCAGTCTCGCCCTCTCCACCAGTCTCTCTCTCTTTCTCTACCAGTCTCTCTCTGTTTCTCCACCAGTCTCTCTCTGTTTCTCCCCCGGTCACTCTCTCGCTTTCTCCACCAGCCGCGCTCTCTCACTCCCCCCCCTCCCAGTCTCTCTGTCTCTCTCTCCCAGTCTCTCCCTCTCTCTCCACCAAGTCTCTCTCTCTCTCCCCCAGATTCTCTCTCTCCCCTAGTCTCTCTCTCTCTTCCCCCAGTCTTGCCCTCTCCACCAGTCTCTCTCTCTCTCTTTCTCCACCAGTCTTTCTCTCACACAGTCTCTCTCTCTCTACCCCCAGCCTCTCTCTCTCTCTCCCGCAGTCTCTCTTTCTCCATCAGTCTCTCTCTTTCTCCATCAGTCTCTCTCTTTCTCCCCCAAGTCGCTCTCTCTCTCTCTCTCTCCCCAAGTCTCTCTCCCCAAGTCTCTCTCTCTCCCAGTCTCTCCCTCTCGCTCCCCAGTCCCCGTCTCACGCCCCAGTCCCCCTCTTGCTCCCCAGGGCCCCTCTCGCTCCCCCGGTCCCTCTCGCTCCCCCAGTCAATCTCTCCCTCTCTCTGTCCCCCAGTCTCTCTCTGTTTCTCTCTCTCTCCCAGTCTCTCTCTCTGTCTCGCTCTCAATCCCAGTCTCACTCTCTCTCTCTCTCCCCCAGTCTCACTCTCTCTCTCTCCCCCATTCTCTCTCTCCCCCCAAGTCTCTCTCTCTCTCTCCCAGTCTCTCTCCCACAGTCTCTCTCTCTCTGCCTCTCTTCCCCTGTCTCTCTCTCCCCCATGTCTCCCTCTCTCTCCCGCCATTCCCTCTCTCTCTCCCCCCAGTCCCTCTCGCTCTCCCCCCAGTCCCTCTCTCTCTACCCCCATTCCGTCTCTCTCTCCACCAGTCCCCCTCTCTCTCCCCCCCAGTCCCTCTCTCTCCACTCCAGTCCCTCTCTCTCTCCCCCCCAGTCCCTCTCTCTCTCCCCCCAGTCCCTCTCTCTCTCCCCCCAGTCCCTCTCTCTCATCCCCCCCCAGTCCCTCTCTCTCTCCCCCCCCAGTCCCTCTCTCTCCCCCCCCAGTCCCTCTCTTTCCCCTCCAGTCCCTCTCTCTCCCCTCCAGTCCCTCTCTCTCTCCCCCCCAGTCTCTCTCTCTCCCCTCCATTCCCTCTCTATCTCTCCCCCAGTCTCTCTCTCTCTCCCCCAGTCTCTCTCTCTCCCCGAGTCTCTCTCTCCCCCAGTCTCTCACTCTCTCCCCAGTCTCTCTCTCTTTCCCCCAGTCTCTCTCTATCTCCCCCAGTCTCTCTCTCTCCCCAGTCTCTCTCTCTCTCCCCCAGTCTCTCTCCCAGTCTCTCTCTTCCCCAGTCTCTCTCTCTCTTCCCCCAGTCGCTCTCTCTCTCCCCCAGTCTTTCTCTCTCCACCAGTCTCTCTCCACCAGTCTCTCTCTCTCTCCACCCATCACGCTCTCTCTTTCTCCACCAGTCTCTCTCTCTCTTTGTCCATCAGTCTCTCCCTCTCTCCAGCAGTCTCTCCCTTTCTCCAGCAGTATCTCTCTCTCTCCATGTCTCTCTATCTCTTTCTCTCCCCCAGTCTCTCTCTCTCTCCCCCAGTCTCTCCCCAGTCTCTCTCTCTCTTCCTCCCCCCCTCCCCAATCTCTCTCTTTGTCTCTCCCCCCCCAGTTTCTCTCTCTCTCCCGCAGTCTCTCTCTCCCCCCAGTCTCTCTCTTCCCCCCCCCCGCAGTCTCTCTCTCCCCCTCCACCAGTCTCTCTCTCACTCCCCCGCCCGCCGAGTCTCTCTCTCTCTCCCCCCCAGTCTCTCTCTCCCTCCCCCCCAGTCTCTCTCCCTCACTCCCCCGAGTCTCTCTCTCTCCCCCAGTCTCTCTCTCTCTCCCCCCAGGATTCTCTATCTCTCTCCCCCAGATTCTCTCTCTCTCTCCCCCAGATTCTCTCTCCCCCAGTCTCTCTCTCTCTCTCTCCCCCAGTCTCGCCCTCTCCACCAGTCTCTCTCTTTCTCCACCAGTCTCTCTCTCTCTTTCTCCACCAGTCCCTCTCTCTCTTTCTCCACCATGTCTCTCTCTCCACCAAGTCTCTCTCTCTCTCCCGAAGTCTCTCTCTCTCTTTCTCCCCCAGTCTCTCTCCCTCTCCCCAGTCTCTCTCTGTCTCCTCCCCAGTCCCCCTCTCGCTCCTCTGTCCCCCTCTCGCTCCCCAGTCCCCCTCTCGTTCCCCAGTCCCCCTCTCGCTCCCCAGGGCCACTCTCGCTCCCCCGGTCCCTCTCGCTCCCCCAGTCACTCTCTCCCTCTCTGTCCCCCAGTCTCTATCTCTCTCTCTCACTCTCCCAGTCTCTCTCTCTCTCCCAGTCTCTTTCTCTCTCTCTCTCCCCCAGTCTATCTCTCTCCTGCCCACCCCAGTCTCTCTCTCCCTAACCCAGTCACTGTCTCTCTCTCTCTTCCTCCCCACCTCCCCAGTCTCTCTCTCTCCCTGTCTCCCCCCCAGTTTCTCTCTCTCTCCTCCAGTCCCTCACTCTCTCTGCCCCACGCCAGTCTCTCTCTCCCCCCCCCGCAGTCTCTCTCTTCCCCCCGCCCCCAATCTCTCTCTCTCTTCCCGCCCGCCCCAGTCTCTCTCTCTCTCTCTTCCCCCCCCTCCCCAGTTTCTCTCTCCCTCCCCCCGAGTCTCTCTCTCCCTTTCCCCTGTCTCTTTCCCTCCCCCCCAGTCTCTCTCTCCCTCCCCCCCCAGTCTCTCTCTCTTTCACCTGCCCAGTCTCTCACTCTCCCCCAGTCTCGCGCTCTCCCCCAGATTCTTTCTCTTCCCCAGTCTCGCCCTCTCCACCAGTCTCTCTCTCTTTCTCTACCAGTCTCTCTCTGTTTCTCCACCAGTCTCTCTCTGTTTCTCCACCAGTCACTCTCTCTCTTTCTCCACCAGCCGCGCTCTCTCACTCCCCCCCTCCCAGTCTCTCTGTCTCTCTCTCCCAGTCTCTTCCTCTCTCTCCACCAAGTCTCTCTCTCTCTCCCCCAGATTCTCACTCTCCCCTAGTCTCTCTCTCTCTTCCCCCAGTCTTGCCCTCTCCACTACTCTCTCTCTCTTTCTCCACCAGTCTCTCTCTCTCTTTCTCCACCAGTCTTTCTCTCACACAGTCTCTCTCTCTCTACCCCCAGCCTCTCTCTCTCCCGCAGTCTCTCTCTTTCTCCATCAGTCTCTCTCTTTCTCCACCAGTCTCTCTCTTTCTCCCCCAAGTCGCTCTCTCTCTCTCTCTCTCCCCAAGTCACTCTCCCCAAGTCTCTCTCTCTCCCAGTCTCTCCCTCTCGCTCCCCAGTCCCCCTCTCACGCCCCAGTCCCCCTCTTGCTCCCCAGGGTCCCTCTCGCTCCCCCAGTCAATCTCTCCCTCTCTCTGACCCCAGTCTCTCTCTGTTTCTCTCTCTCTCCCAGTCTCACTCTCTCTCTCCCACAGTCTCTCTCTCCCCCGAGTCTCACTCTCCCTACCCCAGTCTCTCTCTCTCCCCCGCAGTCTCTCTCTTCCCCTCGTCCCCAGTCTCTCTCTCTCTCTTCCCTCCCGCCCCAGTCTCTCTCTCTCTCTTCCCCCCCACCCCAGTCTCTCTCTCTCTCTTCCCCCCTCCCCAGTCTCTATCTCCCTCCTCCCCGAGTCTCTCTCTCCCTCCCCCCGTCTCCCTCTCTCCCTCCCCCCACTCTCTCTCTCCCTCCCCACCAGTCTCTCTCTCCCTCCCCCCCAGTCGTCACTCTTTCTCCCTCCCCCCAGACTCTCTCTCCCCCCAGTCTCTCTATCTCGCCCAGTCTCTCTATCTCGCCCAGTCTCTCTCTCTCTCACCCAGTCTCTATCTCTCTCCCCAAGTCTCGCTCTCTCCCCCATATTCTTTTTCTTTCTCCCACATTCTCTCTCTCCCCCATTCTCTCTCTCCCCCAGTCTCGGTCTCCACCAGTAGCTCTCTCTCTTTCTCCACCAGTCTCTCTCTCTTTCTCCACCAGTCTCTCTCTCTCTCTTTCTCCACCAGCCTCGCTCTCTCTCTCTCCCTCTCTCTCCGCCAAGTCTCTCTCTCTCTCCCTCAAGTCTCTCTCTCTCTCTCCCAGTCTCTCTCGCTCTGCCCCCAGTCCCTCTCTATCCCCATTCCGTCTCTCTCTCTCCACCAGTCCCTCTCTCTCTCCCCACCAGTCGTTCTCTCTCTCCCCCCAGTCCCTCTCTCTCTCCCCCCAGTCCCTCTCGCTCTGCCCCCAGTCCCTCTCTCTACCCCCATTCCGTCTCTCTCTCCACCAGTCCCTCTCTCTCTCCCCCCCAGTCCCTCTCTCTATCCCTCCCAGTCCCTCTCTCACCCCTCCAGTCCCTCTCTCTCCCCCCCAGTCCCTCTCTCTCTCCCCCCAGTCCCTCTCTCCCCCCCAGTCCCTCTCTCTCTCTCCCCTCCAGTCTCTCTCTCTCTCCCCTCCAGTCTCACTCTCTCTCCCCTCCAGTCCCTCTCTCTCTCCCCTCCAGTCCCTCTCTCTCGCTCCTCCAGTCGCTCTCTCTCTCCCCTCAGTCTCTCTCTCCCCTCAGTCTCTCTCCTCAGTCTCTCTCCCTCTCCCCAGTCTCTCTCGCTCTCTCCCCAGTCTCTCTCTCTCTCCACCAGTCTCTCTCTCCCCCAGTCTCTCCCTCTCTCCCCCAGTCGCTCTCTCTCTCCCCTCCAGTCCCTCTCTCTCACTCCTCCAGTCGCTCTCTCCCTCCCCTCAGTCTCTCTCTCTCCTCAGTCTCTCTCTCTCCTCAGTCTCTCTCCCTCTCCCCCAGTCTCTCTTGCTCTCTCCCCAGTCTCTCTCTCTCCCCCAGTTTCTCTATCTCTCTCCCCCAGATTCTCTCTCTCTCCCCCAGATTCTCTCTCTCCCCCAGTCTCTCTCTCTCTCTCCCCCAGTCTCGCCCTCTCCACCAGTCTCTCTCTCTCTTTCTCCAACAGTCTCTCTCTCTTTCTCCACCAGTCCCTCTCTCTCTCTCTCCCCCAGTCTCTCTCTCCCCAGTCTCTCTCTGTCTCCTCCCCAGTCCCCCTCTCGCTCCCCTGTCCCCCTCTTACTCCCCAGTCCCCCTCTCGCTCCCCAGTCCCCCTCTCGCTCCCCAGGGCCCCTCTCGCTCCCCCGGTCACTCTCTACCTCTCTGTCCCCCAGTCTCTATCTCTCTCTCTCTCTCTCCCGGTCTCTCTCTCCCAGTCTCTTTCTCTCTCTCTCTCCCCCAGTCTCTCTCTCTCTCCCCCCCCCAGTCTCTCTCTCCCTACCCCAGACACTGTCTCTCCCCCAGTCTCTCTCTCTCTCTCTCTCTCTCGCCCCAGTCTCTCTCTCTCTTTCTCCCCCCTCCCCAGTCTCTCTCTCTCCCTGTCTCCCCCCCAGTTTCTCTCTCTCTCCTCCAGTCCCTCACTCTCTCTGCCCCACGCCAGTCTCTCTCTTCCCCCCGCCCCCAATCTCTCTCTCTCTTCCCGCCCGCCCCAATCTCTCTCTCTCTCTCTTCCCCCCTCCCCAGTCTCTCTCTCCCTCCCCCCCGAGTCTCTCTCTCCCTCCCCCCCTGTCTCTCTCCCTCTCCCCTGTCTCTCTCCCTCTCCCCAGTCTCTCTCTTCCTCCCCCCAGTCTCTCTCTCTTTCAACCCCCCACTCTCTCTCTCTCTCTCCCCCAGTCTCGCGCTCTCCCACAGATTCTTTCTCTCTCTCCCCCAGTCTTGCCCTCTCCACCAGTCTCTCTCTCTTTCTCTCCCAGTCTCTCTCTGTTTCTCCACCAGTCTCTCTCTGTTTCTCCACCAGTCACTCTCTCTCTTTCTCCACCAGCCGCGCTTTCTCACTCCACCCCTCCCAGTTTCTCTGTCTCTCTCTCCCAGTCTCGCCCTCTCTCTCCACCAAGTCTCTCTCTCTCTCCCCCAGATTCTCTCTCTCCCCTAGTCTCCCTCTCTCTTCCCCCAGTCTTGCCCACTCCACCAGTCTCTCTCTCTCTCTTTCTCCACCAGTCTCTCTCTCTCTTTCTCCACCAGTCTTTCTCTCACACAGTCTCTCTCTCTCTACCCCAGCCTCTCTCTCTCTCTCTCTCCCGCAGTCTCTCTCTTTCTCCATCAGTCTCTCTCTTTCTCCACCAGTCTCTCTCTTTCTCCCCCTAGTCGCTCTCCCCAAGTCTCTCTCTCTCCCAGTCTCTCCCTCTCGCTCCCCAGTCCCCCTCTCATGCCCCAGTCCCCCTCTTGCTCCCCAGGGCCCCTCTCGCTCCCCCGGTCCCTCTTGCTCCCCCAGTCAATCTCTCCCTCTCTCTGTCCCCCAGTCTCTCTCTGTTTCTCTCTCTCTCCCAGTCTCTCTCTCTGTCTCTCTCTCAATCCCAGTCTCTCTCTCTCTCTCTCTCCCCCAGTCTCACTCTCTCTCTCTCTCCCCCAGTCTCTCTCTCCCCCGAGTCTCACTCTCCCTACCCCAGTCTCTCTCTCTCCCCCGCAGTCTCTCTCTCTCTTCCCCTTGCTCCCAGTCTCTCTCTCTCTCTCTTCACCCCCGCCCCAGTCTCTCTCTCTCTCTTCCCCCCCCGCCCCAGTCTCTCTCTCTTCCCCCCTCCCCAGTCTCTTTCTCCCTCCTCCCCGAGTCTCTCTCGCCCTCCCCCCCAGTCTCCCTCTCCCCCTCCCCCCACTCTCTCTCTCCCTCCCCCCAGTCTCTCTCTCCCTCCCCACCAGTCTCTCTCTCCCTCCCCCCCAGTCGTCACTCTTTCTCCCTCCCCCCAGACTCTCTCTCCCTCCCCCCAGTCTCTCTATCTCGCCCAATCTCTCTCTCTCTCACCCAGTCTCTATCTCTCTCCCCCAGTCTCGCTCTCTCCCCCATATTCTTTCTCTTTCTCCCAGTCTCTCTCTCCCCCAGTCTCTCTCTCCCCCAGTCTCGCCCTCTCCACCAGTCTCTCTCTCTCTTTCTCCACCAGCCTCTCTCTCTCTCTCTCTCTCTCTCTCTCTCTCTCCCAGTCTCTCCCTCTCTCTCCGGCAAGTCTCTCTCTCTCTCCCCCAAGTCTCTTTCTCTCTCTCTCTCTCTCTCGCCCCAGTCTCTCTCTCTCTTCCTCCCACCTCCCCAGTATCTCTCTCTCCCTGTCTCCCCCCCAGTTTGTCTCTCCTCCAGTCCCTCACTCTCTCTGCCCCACGCCAGTCTCCCTCTTGCTCCCCAGGGCCCCTCTCGCTCCCCCGGTCCCTCTCGCTCCCCCAGTCAATCTCTCCCTCTCTCTGTCCCCCAGTCTCTCTCTGTTTCTCTCTCTCTCCCAGTCTCTCTCTCTGTCTCTCTCTCAATCCCAGTCTCTCTCTCTCTCTCTCCCCCAGTCTCACTCTCTCTCTCTCCCCCAGTCTCTCTCTCCCCCGAGTCTCACTCTCCCTACCCCAGTCTCTCTCTCTCCCCTGCAGTCTCTCTCTCTCTTCCCCTTGCCCCCAGTCTCTCTCTTCCCCCCCCCGCCCCAGTCTCTCTCTCTCTCTTCCCCCCCGCCCCAGTCTCTCTCTCTCTTTCTCCACCAGTCTCTCTCTTTCTCCACCAGTCTCTCTTTCTCCACCAGTCTCTCTCTCTCTTTCTCCACCAGCCTCTCTCTCTCTCTCTCTCTCTCTCCCAGTCTCTCCCTCTCTCTCCGCCAAGTCTCTCTCTCTCTCCCCCAAGTCTCTCTCTCTCTCCCAGTCTCTCTCTCTCCCACAGTCTCTCTCTCTCTGCCTTTCTTCCCCTGTCTCTCTCTCTCCCCCATGTCTCCCTCTCTCTCCCCACCAGTCGTTCTCTCTCTCCCCCCCAGTCCCTCTCTCTCTCCCCCCAGTCCCTCTCGCTCTCCCCCCAGTTCCTCTCTCTCTACCTCCATTCTGTCTCTCTCTCCACCAGTCCCTCTCTCTCTCCCCCCCAGTCCCTCTATCTCCCCTCCAGTCCCTCTCTCTCTCTCCCCTCAGTCCCTCTCTCTCTCCCACCAGTCCCTCTCTCTCTCCCCCCCAGTCCCTATCTCTCACCCCCCCCAGTCCCTCTCTCTCTCCCACCCAGTCCCTCTCTCTCTCCCCCCCCAGTCCCTCTCTCTCCCCTCCAGTCCCTCTCTCTCTCCCCTCCAGTCCTTCTCTCTCTCCCCTCCAGTCCCTCTCTCTCGCTCCTCCAGTCGCTCTCTCTCTCCCCTCAGTCTCTCTCTCCCCTCAGTCCCTCTCTCTCCTCAGTCTCTCTCCCTCTCTCCCCAGTCAGTCTCTCCCTCCCCCAGTCTCTCTCTCTCTCCCCCAGTCGCTCTCTCTCTCCCCTCCAGTCCCTCTCTCTCGCTCCTCCAGTTGCTCTCTCTCTCCCCTCAGTCTCTCTCTCTCCTCAGTCTCTCTCCCTCTCCCCCAGTCTCTCTTGCTCTCTCCCCAGTCTCTCTCTCTCTCTCCCCCAGTCTCTCTCTCTCTCCCCCCCAGATTCTCTATCTCTCTCCTCCAGATTCTCTCTCTCTCTCCCCCAGATTCTCTCTCTCCCCCAGTCTCTTTCTCTCTCTCCCCCAGTCTCGCCCTCTCCACCAGTCTCTCTCTCTCTTTCTCCACCAGTCCCTCTCTCGCTTTCTCCACCAAGTCTCTCTCTCTCTCCCCAGTCTCTCTCTGTCTCCTCCCCAGTCCCCCTCTCGCTCCCCTGTCCCCCTCTCGCTCCCCAGTCCCCCTCTCGCTCCCCAGGGCCCCTCTCGCTCCCCAGGGCCCCTCTCGCTCCCCCAGTCACTCTCTCCCTCTCTGTCCCCCAGTCTCTATCTCTCTCTCTCTCTCTCCAAGTATCTCTTTCTCTCCCAGTCTCTTTCGCTCTCTCTCTCCCCCAGTCTCTCTCTCTCTCCCCCCCCCCAGACTCTCTCTCCCTACCCCAGTCAATGTCTCTCCCCCAGTCTCTCTCTCTCTCTCTCTCTCTCTCGCCCCAGTCTCTCTCTCTCTTCCTCCCCCCTCCCCAGTCTCTCTCTCTCCCTGTCTCCCCCCCAGTTTGTCTCTCTCCTCCAGTCCCTCACTCTCTCTGCCCCACGCCAGTCTCCCTCTTGCTCCCCAGGGCCCCTCTCGCTCCCCTGGTCCCTCTCGCTCCCCCAGTCAATCTCTCCCTCTCTCTGTCCCCCAGTCTCTCTCTGTTTCTCTCTCTCACCCAGTCTCTCTCTCTGTCTCTCTCTCAATCCCAGTCTCTCTCTCTCTCTCCCCCAGTCTCACTCTCTCTCTCTCCCCTAGTCTCTCTCTCCCCCGAGTCTCACTCTCCCTACCCCAGTCTCTCTCTCTCCCCCGCAGTCTCTCTCTCTCTTCCCCTTGCCCCCAGTCTCTCTCTCTCTTCCCCCCCGTCCCAGTCTCTCTCTCTCTCTTCCCCCCCGCCCCAGTCTCTCTCTCTCTTTCTCCACCAGTCTCTCTCTTTCTCCACCAGTCTCTCTTTCTCCACCAGTCTCACTCTCTCTTTCTCCACCAGCCCCTCTCTCTCTCTCTCTATCTCTCTCTCCCAGTCTCTCCCTCTCTCTCCGCCAAGTCTCTCTCTCTCTCCCCCAAGTCTCTCTCTCTCTCCCAGTCTCTCTCTCTCCCACAGTCTCTCTCTCTGCCTCTCTTCCCCTGTCTCTCGCTCCCCCATGTCTCCCTCTCTCTCCCCACCAGTCGTTCTCTCTCTCCCCCCCAGTCCCTCTCTCCCCCCAGTCCCTCTCGCTCTCCCCCCAGTCCCTCTCTCTCTACCTCCATTCTGTCTCTCCACCAGTCCCTCTCTCTCTCCCCCCCAGTCCCTCTCTCTCTCCCCCCCAGTCCCTCTCTCTCACCCCCCCCCAGTCCCTCTCTCTCTCCCACCCAGTCCCTCTCTCTCTCCCCCCCAGTCCCTCTCTCTCTCCCCTCCAGTCCTTCTCTCTCTCCCCTCCAGTCCCTCTCTCTCGCTCCTCCAGTCGCTCTCTCTCTCCCCTCAGTCTCTCTCTCCCCTCAGTCTCCTCTCTCCTCAGTCTCTCTCCCTCTCCCCCAGTCTCTCTCGCTCTCTCCCCAGTCTCTCTCTCTCCCCCAGTCTCTCCCTCCCCCAGTCTCTCTCTCTCTCTCTCCCCTCCAGTCCCTCTCTCTCGCTCCTCCAGTCGCTCTCTCTCTCCCCTCAGTCTCTCTCTCTCCTCAGTCTCTCTCCCTCTCCCCCAGTCTCTCTTGCTCTCTTCCCAGTCTCTCTCTCTCTCCCCCAGTCTCTCTCTCTCTCCGCCCCAGATTCTCTATCTCTCTCCTCCAGATTCTCTCTCTCTCTCCCCCAGATTCTCTCTCCCCCCCAGTCCCTCTCTCTCTCCCCCCCAGTCCCTCTCTCTCTCCCACCAGTCCCTCTCTCTCTCCCCCCCATCCCCTATATCTCACCCCCCCCCCAGTCCCTCTCTCTCTCCCACCCAGTCCCTCTCTCTCTCCCCCCCAGTCCCTCTCTCTCCCCTCCAGTCCCTCTCTCTCTCCCCTCCAGTCCTTCTCTCTCTCCCCTCTAGTCCCTCTCTCTCGCTCCTCCAGTCGCTCTCTCTCTCCCCTCAGTCTCTCTCTCTCCTCAGTCTCTCTCCCTCTCCCCCAGTCTCTCTCGCTCTCCCCAGTCTCTCTGTGTCTCCTCCCCAGTCCCCCTCTCGCTCCCCAGTCCTCCTCTCGCTCCCCAGGGCCCCTCTCGCTCCCCCGGTCCCTCTCGCTCCCCCAGTCACTCTCTCCCTCTCTGTCCCCCAGTCTCTAACTCTCTCTCTCTCTCTCCCAGTCTCTCTCTCTCCCTCCCAGTCTCTTTCTCTCTCTCCATCCCCCAGTCTCTCTCTCTCTCCCCCCCCAGTCTCTCTCTCCCTACCCCAGTCACTGTCTCTCCCCCAGTCTCTCTCTCTCTCTCTCTCTCTCTCTCTCTCGCCCCAGTCTCTCTCTCTCTTCCTCCCCCCTCCCCAGTCTCTCTCTCTCCCTGTCTCCCCCCCAGTTTCTCTCTCTCTCCTCCAGTCCCTCACTCTCTCTGCCCCACTCTAGTCTCTCTTCCCCCCCGCCCCCAATCTCTCTCTCTCTTCCCGCCCGCCCCAGTTTCTCTCTCTCTCTCTTCCCCCCTCCCCAGTCTCTCTCTCCCTCCCCCCCCGAGTCTCTCTCTCCCTCCCCCCCTGTCTCTCTCCCTCCCCCCAGTCTCTTTCTTCCTCCCCCCCAGTCTCTCTCTCTTTCAACCCCCCACTCTCTCTCTCTCTCTCCCCGTCTCGCGCTCTCTCCCAGATTCTTTCTCTCTCTCCCCCAGTCTCGCCCTCTCCACCAGTCTCTCTCTCTTTCTCTACCAGTCTCTCTCTGTTTCTCCACCAGTCTCTCTCTGTTTCTCCACCAGTCACTCTCTCTCTTTCTCCACCAGCCACACTCTCTCACTCCCCCCCTCCCAGTCTCTCTGTCTCTCTCTCCCAGTCTCTCCCTCTCTCTCCACCAAGTCTCTCTCTCTCTCCCCCAGATTCTCTCTCTCCCCTAGTCTCTCTCTCTCTTCCCCCAGTCTTGCCCTCTCCACCAGTCTCTCTCTCTCTCTTTCTCCACCAGTCTCTCTCTCTCTCTTTCTCCACCAGTCTTTCTCTCACAGTCTCTCTCTCTCTACCCCCAGCCTCTCTCTCTCTCTCCCGCAGTCTCTCTTTCTCCATCAGTCTCTCTCTTTCTCCACCAGTCTCTCTCTTTCTCCCCCAAGTCGCCCTCTCTCTCTCTCTCCACAAGTCTCTCTCCCCAAGTCTCTCTCTCTCTCTCCACAAGTCTCTCTCCCCAAGTCTCTCTCTCTCTCTCCCAGTCTCTCCCTCTTGCTCCCCAGGGCCCCTCTCGCTCCCCCAGTCAATCTCTCCCTCTCTCTGTCCCCCAGTCTCTCTTTGTTTCTCTCTCTCTCCCAATCTCTCTCTCTCTGTCTCTCTCTCAATCCCAGTCTCTCTCTCTCTCTCTCAATCCCAGTCTCTCTCTCTCTCTCTCTCTCCCCCAGTCTCACTCTCTCTCTCTCCCCAGTCTCTCTCTCTCTCTCCCCCAGTCTCTCTCTCCCCCGAGTCTCTCTCTCCCTACCCCAGTATCTCTCTCTCCCCCGCAGTCTCTCTCTCTCTTCCCCTCGCCCCCAGTGTCTCTCTCTCTCTCTTCCCCCCCGCCCCAGTCTCTCTGTCTCTCTTCCCCCTCCCCAGTCTCTCTCTCTCACCCCCGAGTCTCTCTCTCTCTCCCCCCGTCTCTCTCTCCCCCAAGTCTCTCCCCGAGTCTCTCACTCCCCCCCAGTCTTTCTCTCTCCCCCAGTCTCTCTCTCTCTCCCAGTCTCTCTCTCTCTCTCTCTCACTCACCCCACCCCCAGTCTCTCTTTCTCTCTCTTTCTCCACCAGTCTCTCTCACCCAGTCTCTCTCTCTCTCTCTCTCTCTCTCTCTCTACCCCCAGCCTCTCTCTCTCTCCCGCAGTCTCTCTCTTTCTCCACCAGTCTCTCTCTTTCTCCACAAAGTCTCTCTCTCTCTCTCTCTCCCAGTCTCTCTCTCTCTCTCCCCCGTCTCTCTCTCTCTCCCCCGTCTCTCTCTCTCTTTCTCCCCCAATCTCTCTCTCTCTCCTCCCCCCAGTCTCTCTCTCCCTACCCCAGTCACTCTCTCTCCCCCAGTCTCTC
Organism: Pristiophorus japonicus; assembly: GCF_044704955.1. Lineage (NCBI taxonomy): Eukaryota > Metazoa > Chordata > Chondrichthyes > Pristiophoridae > Pristiophorus > Pristiophorus japonicus. Next base: position 146,825,097 of record NC_091987.1, on the reverse strand, counting down.
TCTCTCTCTCTCGCCCCAGTCTTTCTCTCTCTTCCACCCGCTCCCCAGTCTCTCTCTCTCTCCCTGTCTCCCCCCCAGTTTCTCTCTCTCTCCTCCAGTCTCTCACTCTCTCCCCTCCCCCGCCAGTCTCTCTTCCCCCCCCCAGTCTCTCTTCCCCCCCCCGCAGTCTCTCTTTCCCCCGCGCCCTCAGTCTCTCTCTCTCTCTTCCCCCCCGCCCCAGTCTCTCTCTCTCTCTCCCTCCCCCCCAGTCTCTCTCTCCCTCCCCCCCAGTCGTCACTCTTTCTCCCTCCCCCCAGACTCTCTCTCCCTCCCCTCAGTCTCTCTCTCTCTCACCCAGTCTTGCTCTCTCCCCCATATTATTTCTCTTTCTCCCACAGTCTCTCTCTCCCCCAGTCTCTCTCTCCCCCAGTCTTGCCCTCTCCACCAGTCTCTCTCTCTCTTTCTCCACCAGTCTCTCTCTCTTTCTCCAGCAGTCTCTCTTTCTCCACCAGTCTCTCTCTCTCTCTTTCTCCACCAGCCTCTCTCTCTCTCTCTCTCTCCCAGTCTCTCCCTCTCTCTCCGCCAAGTCTCTCTCTCTCTCCCCCAAGTCTCACTCTCTCTCTCACATTATCTCTCTCTCCCCCATGTCTCCCTTTCTCTCTCCCCCCAGTCCCTCTCTCTCTCCCTACCAGTCCCTCTCTCTCTCCCCACCAGTCGTTCTCTCTCTCCCCCCCAGTCTCTCTCTCTCCCCTCCAGTCCCTCTCTCTCTCCCCTCTAGTCCCTCTCTCTCCCCTCCAGTCCCTCTCTCTCTCCCCTCCAGTCCCTCTCTCTCGCTCCTCCAGTCGCTCTCTCTCTCCCCTCAGTATCTCTCCTCAGTCTCTCTCCCTCTCCCCCAGTCTCTCCCTCCCCCCAGTCTCTCACTCTCTCCCCCTGTCGCTCTCTCTCTCCCCTCCAGTCCCTCTCTCTCGCTCCTCCAGTCGCTCTCTCTCTCCCCTCAGTCTCTCTCTCTCCTCAGTCTCTCTCCCTCTCCCCCAGTCTCTCTCGCTCTCTCCCCAGTCTCTCTCTCTCTCTCCCCCAGTGTCTCTCCCAGTCTCTCTCTCCCCCAGTCTCTCCCTCCCCCAGTCGCTCTCTCTCTCCCCCAGTCGCTCTCTCTCTCCACCAGTCTCTCTCCACCAGTCTCTCTCTCTCTCTCCACCCATCACTCTCTCTCTTTCTCCACCAGTCTCTCTCTCTTTCTCCATCAGTCTCTCCCTCTCTCCACCAGTCTCTCTCTCTCCCTTTCTCCAGCAGTATCTCTCTCTCTTCCAGTCTCTCTATCTCTTTCTCTCCCCCAAGTCATTCTCTCACCCCCAATCCCTCTCTCTCTCCCCTCCAGTCCCTCTCTCGCTCCCGTCCAGTCCCTCTCTCCTCTCCCCTTAAGTCCCTCTCACTCTCCCCTCCAGTCCCTCTCTCTCTCCCCTCCAGTCCCTCTCTCTCTCCCCCCAGTCTCTCACTCCCCCAGTCTCACTCTCCCCCAGTCTCACTCTCTCCCAGTCTCTCTCTCCCCCAGTCTCTCTCTCCCCCAGTCTCTCTCTCCCCCAGTCTCTATTTCCTGCAGTCTCTCTCTCTCTCTTTCCCCCAGTCTCGCCCTCTCCACCAGTCTCTCTCTCTCTTTCTCCACCAGTCTCTCTCTCCCCCAGTCTCTCTCTCTCTCCCGCCCCCCAGTCTCTCTCTCCCTACCCCAGTCACTGTCTCTCCCCCAGTCTCTCTCTCTCTCGCCCCAGTCTCTCTCTCTCTCTTCCTCCCCCATCTCCAGTCTCTCTCCCTCCCTGTCTCTCCCCCAGTTTCTCTCTCCCCCAGTGTCTCTCTCTCTCTCTTCCCCCCCGCCAGTCTCTCTTCCCCCCCCCCGCAGTCTCTCTTTCCCCCGCGCCCTCAGTCTCTCTCTCTCTTCCCCCGCCACAGTCTCTCTCTCTTCCCTCCCTCCCCAGTCTCTCTCTCCCTCCCCCCCGAGTCTCTCTTTCTCTCCCCCAGTCTCTCTCTCTCTCCCCAAGTCTCTCCCTGAGTCTCACTCTCCCCCCTAGTCTCTCTCTCTCCCCCAGTCTCTCTCTCTCTCTCTCCCCCCACCCCAGTCTCTCTCCCCCAGTCTCTCTCTCCCCCAGTCTCTCTCTCCCCCAGTCTCTCTCTCTCTCCCAGTCTCTCTCTCTCTCTCTCTCTCACTCCCCCCACCCCCAGTCTCTCTTTCTCTCTCTTTCTCCACCAGTCTCTCTCACCCAGTCTCTCTCTCTCTCTCTCTACCCCCAGCCTTTCTCTCTCTCCCGCAGTCTCTCTCTTTCTCCACCAGTCTCTCTCTTTCTTCACAAAGTCTCTCTCTCTCCCAGTCTCTCTCTCTCTCTCCCCGTCGCTCTCTCTCTCTCATACTCCCCCAGTCTCTCTCTCTCTCCTCCCCCCAGTCTCTCTCTCCCTACCCCAGTCACTCTCTCTCCCCCAGTCTCTCTCTCTCTCTCGCCCCAGTCTTTCTCTCTCTTCCACCATCTCCCCAGTCTCTCTCTCTCTCCCTGTCTCCCCCCCAGTTTCTCTCTCTCTCCTCCAGTCTCTCACTCTCTCCCCTCCCCCGCCAGTCTCTCTGCCCCCCCCCGCAGTCTCTCTTTCCCCCGCGCCCTCAGTCTCTCTCTCTCTTCCCCCCGCCACAGTCTCTCTCTCTTCCCTCCCTCCCCAGTCTCTCTCTCCCTCCCCCCGAGTCTCTCTTTCTCTCCCCCCCCAGTCTCTCTCTCTCTCCCCAAGTCTCTCCCTGAGTCTCACTCTCCCCCCTAGTCTCTCTCTCTCTCTCTCTCCCCCCACCCCAGTCTCTCTCCCCCAGTCTCTCTCTCCCCCAGTCTCTCTCGCCCCCCTGTCTCTCTCTCCCCCCCTGTCTCTCTCCCCCTTGTCTCTCCCCCAATCTCTCTCCCTCCTAGTCTCCCTCTCGCCCCAGTTTCTCTCTCTCCCCGAGTCTCTCTCTCCCCCAGTCTCTCCCTCTCTCACCCAGTCACTCTCTCTCCCCCAGTCTCTCTCTCTCTCTCTCCCCCCCAGTCTCTCTCTCGCTCTCTCCCCCAGTCTCTTTCTCTCTTCCCCAGTCTCTCTCTCTTCCCGCACCTCCCCCCTGGTCTCTCTCTCTCTCTCTCCCCCAGTCTCTCTCTAGCCCCCAGTCTCTCTCTCCCCCAGTCTCTCTCTCCCCAAGTCTCTCTATCTCACCCCGTCGCTCTCACCCCCAGTCTCTCTCTCTCACCCCCAATCTCTCTCCCTCCCAGTCTTTCTCCCCCACAGTCTCTCTCCCTCTCCCCAGTCCCTCTATCTCTCCCCCCCCAGTCCCCCCCCCTCTCTCCCCCCCAGTCCCTCTCTCTTCACCCCCATTCCCTCTATCACTCCGCGCCAGTCCCTCTCTCTCTCCCCCCCAGTCCCTCTCTCTCTCCCCCCCAGTCCCTCTCTCTCTCCCCCCCAGTCCCTCTCTCTCTCCCCCCCAGTCCCTCTCTCTCTCCCCCCCAGTCCCTCTCTCTCTCCCCCCCAGTCCCTCTCTCTCCCCCCCCCAGTCCCTCTCTCTCTCCCCCCAGTCCCTCTCTATCTCCCCCCAGTCCCTCTCTATCTCCCCCCCAGTCCCTCTCTCCCCCCCAGTCCCCCTCTCTCTCCCCCCAGTCCCTCTCTCTCTCCCCCCAGTCCCTCTCTCTCTCTCCCCAGTCCCTCTCTCTCTCCCCCCAGTCCCTCTCTCTCTCCCGTCCAGTCCCTCTCTCCTCTCCCCTCCAGTCCCTCTCTCTCTCCCCCCAGTCCCTCTCTCTCTCTCCCCAGTCCCTCTCTCTCTCCCACCAGTCCCTCTCTCTCTCCCGTCCAGTCCCTCTCTCCTCTCCCCTTAAGTCCCTCTCACTCTCCCCTCCAGTCCCTCTCTCTCTCCCCTCCAGTCCCTCTCTCTCTCCCCTCCAGTCCCTCTCTCTCTCTCCCCCCAGTCTCTCACTCCCCCAGTCTCGCTCTCCCCCAGTCTCTCTCTCCCAGTCTCGCTCTCCCCCAGTCTCTCTCTCCCAGTCTCTCTCTCTCCCCCAGTCTCTATCTCCTGCAGTCTCTCTCTCTCTCTTTCCCCCAGTCTCGCCCTCTCCACCAGTCTCTCTCTCTCTTTCTCCACCAGTCTCTCTCTCACCCAGTCTCTCTCTCTCTCTCTACCCACAGCCTCTCTCTCCTGCAGTCTCTCTCTTTCTCCACCAGTCTCTCTCTCTCTCTTTCTACACCAATTCTCACTCTCTCTCCCCAAGTCTCTCTCCCCAAGTCTCTCTCTCTCTCTCCCCCAGTCTCTCTCTCTCTCCCGCCCCCCAGTCTCTCTCTCCCTACCCCAGTCACTGTCTCTGGCCCCAGTCTCTCTCTCTCTCTTCCTCCCCCATCTCCAGTCTCTCTCTCTCCCTGTCTCTCCCCCAGTTTCTCTCTCCCCCAGTGTCTCTCTCTCTCTTTTCCCCCCCGCCCCCAGTCTCTCTGTCTCTCCTCCCCCCCTCCGCAGTCTCTCTCTCCCCCAGTGTCTCTTTCTCTCTCTCACCCCCCACCCCCAGTCTCTCTCTCTCTCTTTCTCCCACCCTCTCATCTCCGGTGTGGTGTTCTCTCCCAGTGTCTCTTTCTCTCTCTCACTCCCCCCACCCCCAGTCTCTCTTTCTCTCTCTTTCTCCACCAGTCTCTCTCACCCAGTCTCTCTCTTTCTCCCGCAGTCTCTCTCTTTCTCCACCAGTCTCTCTCTTTCTCCACAATGTCTCTCTCTCTCTCTCTCTCCCAGTCTCTCTCTCTCTCTCTCCCCCGTCTCTCTCTCTCTTTCTCCCCCAGTCTCTCTCTCTCTCCTCCCCCCAGTCTCTCTCTCCCTACCCCAGTCACTCTCTCTCTCTCTCGCCCCAGTCTCTCTCTCTCTCTCGCCCCAGTCTTTCTCTCTCTTCCTCCCCCTCCCCAGTCTCTCTCCCTCTCTCCCTGTCTCCCCCCCAGTTTCTCTCTCTCTCCTCCAGTCTCTCACTCTCTCCCCTCCCCCGCCAGTCTCTCTTCCCCCCCCCGCAGTCTCTCTTTCACCCGCGCCCTCAGTCTCTCTCTCTCTTCCCCGCGCCACAGTCTCTCTCTCTTCCCTCCCTCCCCAGTCTCTCTCTCCCTCACCCCCGAGTCTCTCTCTCTCTCTCCCCCAGTCTCTCTCTCTCTCCCGAAGTCTCTCCCCGAGTCTCACTCTCCCCCCCAGTCTCTCTCTCTCCCCCAGTCTCTCTCTCTCTCTCTCCCCCCACCCGTCTCTCTCCCCCAGTCTCTCTCTCCCCCAGTCTCTCTCGCCCCCCTGTCTCTCTCTCTCTCCCCCCCCCTGTCTCTCTCCCCCCTTGTCTCTCCCCTAATCTCTCTCCCTCCTAGTCTCCCTCACGCCCCAGTCTCTCTCTCTCCCCGAGTCTCTCTCTCCCCCAGTCTCTCTCTCTCTCACCCAGTCACTCTCTCTCCCCCAGTCTCTCTCTCTCTCTCCGCCCCAGTGTCTCTCTCGCTCTCTCCCCCAGTCACTTTCTCTCTCCCCCAGTCCCTCTCTCTTCCCCCACCTCCCCCCTGGTCTCTCTCTCTCTCTCTCTCTCCCGGTCTCTCTCTAGCCCCCGGTCTCACTCTAGCCCCCGGTCTCTCTCTAGCCCCCAGTCTCTCTCTCCCCCAGTCTCTCTCTCCCCAAGTCTCTCTCTCCCCAAGTCTCTCTATCTCACCCCGTCGCTCTCACCCCCAGTCTCTCTCCCTCCCAGTCTTTCTCCCCCACAGTCTCTCTCTCTCTCCCCCCAGTCCCTCTATCTCTCCCCCCAGTGCCCCCCTCTCTCCCCCCCAGGCCCTCTCTCTTCTCCCCCATTCCCTCTATCTCTCCGCGCCAGTCCCTCTCTCTCTCCCCTCCCAGTCCCTCTCTCTCTCCCCCCCAGTCCCTCTCTCTGCCCCCCAGTCCCTCTCTCTCCCCACCAGTCCCTCTCTCTCCCCCCCAGTCCCGCTCTCTCCCCCCCAGTCCCTCTCTATCTCCCACCAGTCCCTCTCTCCCCCCAGTCCCCCTCTCTCTCTCCCCCAGTCCCTCTCTCTCTCCCCCCAGTCCCTCTCTCTCTCCCCTCCAATCCCTCTCTCTCTCCCCCCAGTCTCTCACTCCCCCAGTCTCACTCTCCCCCAGTCTCTCTCTCCCAGTCTCTCTCTCCCCCAGTCTCTATCTCCTGCAGTCTCTCTCTCTCTCTTTCCCCCAGACTCGCCCTCTCCACCAATCTCTCTCTCTCTTTCTCCAACCGTCTCTCTCTCACCCAGTCTCTCTCTCTCTCTCGACCCACAGCCTCTCTCTCCTGCAGTCTCTCTCTTTCTCCACCAGTCTCTCTCTCTCTCTTTCTACACCAAGTCTCTCTCTCTCTCTCTCTCTCCCCAAGTCTCTCTCCCCAAGTCTCTCTCTCTCTCTCTCTCCCCCAGTCTCTCTCTCTCTCCCGTCCCCAGTCTCTCTCTCCCTACCCCAGTCACTCTCTCTCCCCCAGTCTCTCTCTCTCTCTCGCCCCAGTCTTTCTCTCTCTTCCTCCCCCTCCCCAGTCTCTCTCTCTCTCCCTGTCTCCCCCCCAGTTTCTCTCTCTCTCCTCCAGTCTCTCACTCTCTCCCCTCCCCCGCCAGTCTCTCTTCAACCCCCCGCAGTCTCTCTTTGCCCCGCGCCCTCAGTCTCTCTCTCTCTTCCCCCCGCTATAGTCTCTCTCTCTTCCCTCCCTCCCCAGTCTCTGTCTCCCTCCCCCCGAGTCACTCTCTCTCTCTCTCTCCCCCCCAGTCTCTCTCTCTCTCCCCAAGTCTCTCCCCGAGTCTCACTCTCCCCCCCAGTCTCTCTCTCTCCCCCAGTCTCTCTCTCTCTCTCTCCCCCCACCCCAGTCTCTCTCCCCCAGTCTCTCTCTCCCCCAGTCTCTCTCGCCCCCCTGTCTCTCTCTCCCCCCCTGTCTCTCTCCCCCCCTTGTCTCTCCCCCAATCTCTCTCCCTCCTAGTCTCCCTCTCGCCCCAGTCTCTCTCTCTCCCCGAGTCTCTCTCTCCCCCAGTCTCTCTCTCTCTCACCCAGTCACTCTCTCTCCCCCAGTCTCTCTCTCTCTCTCCCCCCTAGTCTCTCTCTCGCTCTCTCCCCCAGTCTCTTTCTCTCTCCCCCAGTCTCTCTCTCTTCCCCCACCTCCCCCCTGGTCTCTCTCTCTCTCTCTCTCCCCCGGTCTCTCTCTTGCCCCCAGTCTCTCTCTCCCCCAGTCTCTCTCTCCCCAAGTCTCTCTCTCCCCCAGTCTCTCTCTCCCCCAGTCTCTCTCTCCCCCAGTCTCTCTATCTCACCCCGTCGCTCTCACCCCCAATCTCTCTCCCTCCCAGTCTTAATCCCCCACAGTCTCTCTCTCTCTCCCCCCAGTCCCTCTATTTCTCCCCCTCCAGTCCCCCACTCTCTCCCCCCCAGTCCCTCTCTCTTCTCCCCCATTCCCTCTATCTCTCCGCGCCAGTCCCTCTCTCTCTCCACCCCAGTACCTCTCTATCTTCCCTCCCAGTCCCTCTCTCTCTCCCCCAGTCTCTCTCTCTCCCCCAGTCCCTCTCTCTCTCCCCCCCAGTCCCTCTCTCTTCCCCCCCCAGTCCCGCTCTCTCCCCCCCAGTCCCTCTCTATCTCCCCCCAGTCCCTCTCTCCCCCCAGGCCCCCTCTCTGTTCCCCCAGTCCCCCTCTCTCTCCCCCCAGTCCCTCTCTCTCTCCCCCCCAGTCTCTCTCTCTCTCTCCCCCGTCTCTCTCTCTCTCTTTCTCCCCCAGTCTCTCTCTCTCTCTTTCTCCCCCAGTCTCTCTCTCTCTCCTCCCCCCAGTCACTCTCTCTCCCCCAGTCTCTCTCTCTCTCTCTCTCTCACCCCAGTCTTTCTCTCTCTTCCTCCCCCTCCCCAGTCTGTCTCTCTCTCCCTGTCTCCCCCCCAGTTTCTCTCTCTCTCCTCCAGTCTCTCACTCTCTCCCCTCCCCCGTCAGTCTCTCTTCCCCCCCCCAGTCTCTCTTTCCCCGTGCCCTCCGTCTCTCTCTCTCTTCCCCCCGCCACAGTCTCTCTCTCTTCCCTCCCTCCCCAGTCTCTCTCTCCCTCCCCCCCCCGAGTCTCTCTCTCTCTCTCCCCCCCAGTCTCTCTCTCTCTCCCCAAGTCTCTCCCCGAGTCTCACTCTTCCCCCAGTCTCTCTCTCTCTCCCCCAGTCTCTCTCTCTCTCTCTCCCCCCACCCCAGTCTCTCTCCCCCAGTCTCTCTCGCGCCCCCGTCTCTCTCTCCCCCCCTATCTCTCTCCCCCCTTGTCTCTCCCCCAATCTCTCTCCCTCCTAGTCTCCCTCTCGCCCCAGTCTCTCTCTCTCCCCCCGAGTCTCTCTCTCCCTCGCCGCCCTCATCTCTCTCTCTCTCACCCAGTCACTCTCTCTCCCCCAGTCTCTCTCGCTCTCTCTCCCCCCCCAGTCTCTCTCTCGCTCTCTCCCCCAGTCTCTCTCTCGCTCTCTCCCCCAGTCTCTCTCTCTTCCCCCACCTCCCCCCTGGTCTCTCTCTCTCTCTCTCCCCCGGTCTCTCTCTTGCCCCCAGTCTCTCTCTCCCCCAGTCTCTCTCTCCCCAAGTCTCTCTATCTCACCCCGTCGCTCTCACCCCCAGTCTCTCTCTCTCACCCCCAATCTCTCTCCCTCCCAGTCTTTCTCCCCCACAGTCTCTCTCTCTCTCCCCCCAGTCCCTCTATCTCTCCCCCCCAGTCCCCCCCTCTCTCCCCCCAGTCCCTCTCTCTTCTCCCCCATTCCCTCTATCTCTCCGCGCCAGTCCCTCTCTCTCTCCCCCGCCAGTACCTCTCTATCTCCCCTCCCAGTCCCTCTCTCTCTCCCCCAATCCCTCTCTCTCTCCCCCCCAGTCCCTCTCTCTCTCTCCCCCTCGGTCCCTCTGTCTCCCCACCAGTCTCTCTCTCTCCCCCCCAGTCCCGCTCTCTCCCCCCCAGTCCCGCTCTCTCCCCCCCAGTCCCGCTCTATCTCCCCCCAGTCCCTCTCTCCCACCAGTCCCTCTCTCTTCCCCCCAGTCCCCCTCTCTCTCCCCCCAGTCCCCTCTCTCTCTCCCCCCAGTCCCTCTCTCTCTCCCCCAGTCCCCCTCTCTCTCTCTCCCCAGTCCCTCTCTCTCTCTCTCCCCAGTCCCTATCTCTCTCCCCCCAGTCCCTCTCTCTCTCCCGTCCAGTCCCTCTCTCCTCTCCCATTAAGTCCCTCTCACCTCTCCCCTCCAGTCCCTCTCTCTCTCCCTCCAGTCAATCTCTCTCTCCCCCAGTCTCTCACTCCCCCAGTCTCGCTTGCCCCCAGTCTCTCTCTCCCAGTCTCTCTCTCCCCCAGTCTCTATCTCCTGCAGTCTCTCTCTCTCTCTTTCCCCCAGTCTCGCCCTCTCCACCAGTCTCTCTCTCTCTTTCTCCATCAGTCTCTCTCTCTCACCCAGTCTCTCTCTCTCTCTCCATCCCCAGCCTCTCTCTCCTGCAGTCGCTCTCTTCTCCACCAGTCTCTCTCTCTCTCTTTCTACATCAAGTCTCTCTCTCTCTCTCTCTCCCCAAGTCTCTCTCCCCAAGTCTCTCTCTCTCTCTCTCTCTCTCCCCCAGTCTCTCTCTCTCTCCCGCCCCCCAGTCTCTCTCTCCCTACCCCAGTCACTGTCTCTCCCCCAGTCTCTCTCTCTCTCGCCCCAGTCTCTCTCTCTCTCTTCCTCCCCCATCTCCAGTCTCTCTCTCTCCCTGTCTCTCCCCCAGTTTCTCTCTCCTCCAGTGTCTCTCTCTCTCTCTCTTACCCCTCCGCCCCAGTCTCTCTGTCTCTCTTCCCCCTCCCCAGTCTCTCTCTCTCTCACTCCCGAGTCTCTCTCTCTCTCCCCCCCGTCTCTCTCTCCCCCAAGTCTCTCCCCGAGTCTCTCTCTCCCCCCCAGTCTTTCTCTCTCCCCCAGTCTCTCTCTCTCTCTCCCAGTCTCTCTCTCTCTCTCTCACTCCCCCCACCCCCAGTCTCTCTTTCTCTCTCTTTCTCCACCAGTCTCTCTCACCCAGTCTCTCTCTTTCTCCCGCAGTCTCTCTCTTTCTCCACCAGTCTCTCTCTTTCTCCCAGTCTCTCTCTCTCTCTCCCCCGTCTCTCTCTCTCTTTCTCCCCCAGTCTCTCTCTCTCTCCTCCCCCCAGTCTCTCTCTCCCTACCCCAGTCACTCTCTCTCCCCAAGTCTCTCTCTCTCTTTCTCCCCCAGTCTTTCTCTCTCTTCCTCCCCATCCCCAGTTTCTCTCTCTCTCTCCCTGTCTCCCCCCCAGTTTCTCTCTCTCTCCTCCAGTCTTTCACTCTCTCCCCTCCCCCGCCAGTCTCTCTTCCCCCCCCCCGCAGTCTCTCTTTCACCCGCGCCCTCAGTCTCTCTCTCTCTTCCCCCCGCCACAGTCTCTCTCTTCCCTCCCTCCCCAGTCTCTCTCTCCCTCACCCCCGAGTCTCTCTCTCTCTCTCCCCCAGTCTCTCTCTCCCCCCCAGTCTCTCTCTCTCCCCCAGTCTCTCTCTCTCTCTCTCTCCCCCCACCCCAGTCACTCTCCCCCAGTCTCTCTCTCCCCCAGTCTCTCTCGCCCCCCTGTCTCTCTCTCCCCCCCTGTCTCTCTCCCCCCTTATCTCTCCCCCAATCTCTCTCCCTCCTAGTCTCCCTCTCGCCCCAGTCTCTCTCTCTCCCCGAGTCTCTCTCTCCCCCATTCTCTCTCTCTCTCACCAAGTCACTCTCTCTCCCCCAGTCTCTCTCTCTCTCTCCCCCCCAGTCTCTCTCTCGCTCTCTCCCCCAGTCTCTTTCTCTCTCCACCAGTCTCTCTCTCTTCCCCCACCTCCCCCCTGGTCTCTCTCTCTCTCTCTCCCCCGGTCTCTCTCTTGCCCCCAGTCTCTCTCTCCTCGAGTCTCTCTCTCCCCAAGTCTCTCTATCTCACCCCGTCGCTCTCACCCCCAGTCTCTCTCTCTCACCCCCAATCTCTCTCCTTCCCAGTCTTTCTCCCCCACAATCTCTCTCTCCCCCCAGTCCCTCTATCTCTCCCCCCAGTCCCCCCCTCTCTCCCCCCAAGTCCCTCTCTCTTCTCCCCCATTCCCTCTATCTCTCCGCGCCAGTCCCTCTCTCTCTCCCCCCCAGTACCTCTCTATCTCCCCTCCCAGTCCCTCTCTCTCTTCCCCAGTCCCTCTCTCTCTCCCCTCCAGTCCCTCTCTCTCCCCCCCAGTCCCGTTCTCTCCCCCCAAGTCCGTCTCTATTTTCCCCCAGTCCCTCCTCTCTTCCCCCCAGTCCCCCTCTCTCTCCCCCCAGTCCCTCTCTCTCTCTCCCCAGTCCCTATCTTCTCCCCCTAGTCCCTCTCTCTCTCTCCCCCCCCCCCCCCGAGTCCCTCTCTCTCTCCCCCAGCCTCTCTCTCTCTCCCCCAGCTTCTCTCGCTCTCTCCCCCAGTCTCTCTCTCTCTCCCCCAGTCTCTCTCTCCCCCCAGTCTCTCTCTCTCTCCCCAGTCTCTTTCTCTCCCCCCAGTCCCCCTCTCTCTCCCCCCAGTCCCTCTCTCTTCTCCCCCATTCCCTCTATCTCTCCGTGCCAGTCCCTCTCTATCTAACCCCTAGTACCTCTCTAACTCCCCTCCCAGTTCCTCTTTCTCTCCCCCCAGTCCCTTTCTCTCTCCCCCCCAGTCCCTCTCTCTCCCCCAGTCTCACTCTCTCTCCTCCAGTCTCTCTCTCTCTCTCTCCACCAGTCTCTCTCTCTCTCCACCAGTCTCACTCTTTCTCACCCAGTCTCACTCTCTCTTCCCCAGTCTCACTCTCTTTCCCCCAGTCTCACTCTCTCTCCCCCAGTCTCACTCTCTCTCCCTCCAGTCTCACTCTCTCTCCTCCAGTCTCACTCTCTCTCCTCCAGTCTCTCTCTCTCTCCACCAGTCTCTCTCTCTCTCCACCAGTCTCTCTCTCTCTCCACCAGTCTCTCTCTCACTCTTTCTCCCCCAGTCTCACTCTCTCTTCCCCAGTCTCACTCTCTCTTCCCCAGTCTCACTCTCTTTCCCCCAGTCTCACTCTCTTTCCCCCAGTCTCACTCTCTCTCCCCCAGTCTCACTCTCTCTCCCCCAGTCTCACTCTCTCTCCCCCAGTCTCACTCTCTCTCCCCCAGTCTCACTCTCTCTCCCCCACCAGTCTCTCTCTCTCTCCACCAGTCTCACTCTTTCTCCACCAGTCTCACTCTCTCTCCACCAGTCTCTCTCTCTCTCCACCAGTCTCTCTCTCACTCTTTCTCCCCCAGTCTCACTCTCTCTTCCCCAGTCTCACTCTCTCTTCCCCAGTCTCACTCTCTCTCCCCCAGTCTCACTCTCTCTCCCCCAGTCTCACTCTCTCTCCACCAGTCTCTCTCTCACTCTTTCTCCCCCAGTCTCACTCTCTCTTCCCCAGTCTCACTCTCTCTTCCCCAGTCTCACTCTCTCTCCACCAGTCTCACTCTCTCTCCCCCAGTCTCACTCTCTCTCCCCCAGTCTCACTCTCTCTCCCCCAGTCTCACTCTCTCTCCCCCAGTCTCACTCTCTCTCCCCCAGTCTCACTCTCTCTCCCCCAGTCTCACTCTCTCTCCCCCAGTCTCACTCTCTCTCCCCACCAGTCTCTCTCTCTCTCCACCAGTCTCACTCTTTCTCCACCAGTCTCACTCTCTCTTCCCCAGTCTCACTCTCTTTCCCCCAGTCTCACTCTCTTTCCCCAGTCTCACTCTCTCCCCCAGTCTCACTCTCTCTCCCCCAGTCTCACTCTCTCTCCCCCAGTCTCACTCTCTCTCCCCCAGTCTCACTCTCACTCCTCCAGTCTCTCTCTCTCTCTCCACCAGTCTCTCTCTCTCTCCATCAGTCTTTCTCTCTCTCTCCACCAGTCTCTCTCTCTCTCTTTCTCCCCCAGTCTCACTCTCTCTTCCCCAGTCTCACTCTCTCTCCTCTAGTCTCTCTCGCTCTCCACCAGTCTCTCTCTCTCTCTCTCCATCAGTCTCTCTCTCCACCAGTCTCTCTCTCACTCTTTCTCCCCCAGACTCACTCTCTCTTCCCCAGTCTCACTCTCTTTCCCCCAGTCTCACTCTCTTTCCCCCAGTCTCACTCTCTTTCCCCCAGTCTCACTCTCTCTCCCCCAGTCTCACTCTCTCTCCCCCAGTCTCACTCTCTCTCCCCCAGTCTCACTCTCTCTCCCCCAGTCTCACTCTCTCTCCCCCAGTCTCACTCTCTCTCCCCCAGTCTCACTCTCTCTCCCCCAGTCTCACTCTCTCTCTCTCCACCAGTCTCTCTCTCTCTCCACCAGTCTCACTCTCTCTTCCCCAGTCTCACTCTCTTTCCCCCAGTCTCACTCTCTTTCCCCCAGTCTCACTCTCTCTCCCCCAGTCTCACTCTCTCTCCCCCAGTATCACTCTCTCTCCTCCAGTCTCTCTCTCTCTCTCCACCAGTCTCTCTCTCTCTCTCCATCAGTCTTTCTCTCTCTCCACCAGTCTCTCTCTCTCTTTCTCCCCCAGTCTCACTCTCTCTTCCCCAGTCTCACTCTCTCTCCTCCAGTCTCTCTCGCTCTCCACCAGTCTCTCTCTCTCTCCATCGGTCTCTCTCTCCACCAGTCTCTCTCTCACTCTTTCTCCCCCAGTCTCACTCTCTCTCCCCCAGTCTCACTCTCTCTCCCCCAGTCTCACTCTCTCTCTCTCCACCAGTCTCTCTCTCTCTCCACCAGTCTCACTCTCTCTTCCCCAGTCTCACTCTCTTACCCCCAGTCTCACGCTCTTACCCCCAGTCTCACGCTCTTACCCCCAGTCTAACTCTCTCTCCCCCAGTCTCACTCACTCTTCCCCAGTCTCACTCACTCTACCCCAGTCTCACTCTCTCTCCCCCAGTCTCACTCTCTCTCCCCCAGTCTCACTCTCTCTCCCCCAGTCTCACTCTCTCTCCCCCAGTCTCACTATCTCTCCCCCAGTCTCACTCTCTCTCCACCAGTCTCTCTCTCTCTCCACCAGTCTCTCTCTCTCTCCCCCAGTCTCACTCTCTCTTCCCCAGTCTCACTCTCTCTTCCCCAGTCTCACTCTCTTTCCCCCAGTCTCACTGTCTCTCCCCCAGTCTCACTTACTCCCCCAGTCTCACTCTCTCTCCCCCAGTCTCACTCTCTCTCCTCCAGTCTCTCTCTCTCTCCACCAGTCTCTCTCTCTCTCCACCAGTCTCTCTCTCTCTCTTTCTCCCCCAGTCTCACTCTCTCTTCCCCAGTCTCACTCTCCCTCCTCCAGTCTCTCTGTCTCCCCCAGTCTCACTCTCTCTCCCCCAGTCTCACTCTCTCTCCTCCAGTCTCACTCTCTCTCTCCATCAGTCTCTCTCTCTCTCCACCAGTCTTTCTCTCTCTCCACCAGTCTCTCTCTCACTCTCTCTTCCCCAGTCTCACTCTCTCTCCCCCAGTCTCACTCTCTCTCCCCCAGTCTCACTCTCTCTCCCCCAGTCTCACTCTCTCTCCCCCAGTCTCACTCTCTCTCCCCCAGTCTCACTCTCTCTCCTCCAGTCTCACTCTCTCTCCGCTAGTCTCTCTCTCTCTCCATCAGTCTCTCTCTCTCTCCACCAGTCTCTCTCTCTCTTTCTCCCCCAGTCTCACTCTCTCTTCCCCAGTCTCACTCTCTTTCCCCCAGTCTCACTCTCTCTCCCCCAGTCTCACTCTCTCTCCCCCAGTCTCACTCTCTCTCCCCCAGTCTCACTCTCTCTTCCCCAATCTCACTCTCTCTCCTCCAGTCTCTCTCTCTCTCCACCAGTCTCACTCTTTCTCCCCCAGTCTCACTCTTTCTCCCCCAGTCTCACTCTTTCTCCCCCAGTCTCACTCTCTCTTTCCCCCAGTCTCACTCTCTTTCCCCCAGTCTCACTTTCGTTCCCCCAGTCTCACTCTCTTTCCCCCAGTCTCACTCTCTCTCCCCAGTCTCACTCTCTCTTCCCCAGTCTCACTCTCTCTCCCCCAGTCTCACTCTCTCTCCCCCATTCTCACTCTCTCTCCCCCAGTCTCACTCTCTCTTCCCCAGTCTCACTCTCTCTCCTCCAGTCTCTCTCTCTCTCTCTCCACCAGTCTCACTCTCTCTCCACCAGTCTCACTCTTTCTCACCCAGTTTCACTCTCTCTTCCCCAGTCTCACTCTCTTTCCCCCAGTCTCACTCTCTTTCCCCCAGTCTCACTCTCTCTCCCCCAGTCTCACTCTCTCTCCCCCAGTCTCACTCTCTCTCCCCCAGTCTCACTCTCTCTCCTCCAGTCTCTCTCTCTCTCCACCAGTCTCTCTCTCTCTCCATCAGTCTTTCTCTCTCTCCACCAGTCTCACTCTCTCTTTCTCCACCAGTCTCACTCTCTCTTTCTCCCCCAGTCTCACTCTCTCTTCCCCAGTCTCACTCTCTCTCCTCCAGTCTGTCTCGCTCTCCACCAGTCTCTCTCTCTCTCTCCATCAGCCTCTCTCTCCACCAGTCTCTCTCTCCACCAGTCTCTCTCTCACTCTTTCTCCCCCAGACTCACTCTCTCTTCCCCAGTCTCACTCTCTCTTCCCCAGTCTCACTCTCTCTTCCCCCAGTCTCACTCTCTCTTCCCCCAGTCTCACTCTCTTTCCCCCAGTCTAACTCTCTTTCCCCCAGTCTCACTCTCTCTCCCCCAGTCTCACTCTCTCTCCCCCAGTCTCACTCACTCTACCCCAGTCTCACTCACTCTACCCCAGTCTCACTCTCTCTCCCCCAGTCTCACTCTCTCTCCCCCATTCTCACTCTCTCTCCCCCAGTCTCACTCTCTCTCCCCCAGTCTCACTCTCTCTCTCCCAGTCTCACTCTCTCTCCCCCAGTCTCACTCTCTCTTCCCCAATCTCACTCTCTCTCCTCCAGTCTCTCTCTCTCCACCAGTCTCTCTCTCTCTCCACCAGTCTCACTCTTTCTCCCCCAGTCTCACTCTCTCTTCCCCAGTCTCACTCTCTCTCCCCCAGTCTCACTCTCTCTCCCCCAGTCTCACTCTCTCTCCCCCATTCTCACTCTCTCTCCCCCAGTCTCACTCTCTCTCCCCCAGTCTCACTCTCTCTCCCCCAGTCTCACTCTCTCTCCCCCAGTCTCACTCTCTCTCCTCCAGTCTCTCTCTCTCTCCACCAGTCTCTCTCTCTCTCCACCAGTCTCTCTCTCTCTCCACCAGTCTCTCTCTCACTCTTTCTCCCCCAGTCTCACTCTCTCTTCCCCAGTCTCACTCTTTTCCCCCAGTCTCACTCTCTCTCCCCCAGTCTCACTCTCTCTCCCCCAGTCTCACTCTCTCTCCCCCAGTCTCACTCTCTCTCCCCCAGTCTCACTCTCTCTCTCTCCACCAGTCTCACTCTTTCTCCCCCAGTCTCACTCTCTCTCCTCCAGTCTCACTCTCTCTCCTCCAGTCTCACTCTCTCTCCTCCAGTCTCACTCTCTCTCCTCCAGTCTCTCTCTCTCTCCACCAGTCTCTCTCTCTCTCCACCAGTCTCTCTCTCTCTCCACCAGTCTCTCTCTCTCTCCACCAGTCTCTCTCTCTCACTCTTTCTCCCCCAGTCTCACTCTCTCTTCCCCAGTCTCACTCTCTCTTCCCCAGTCTCACTCTCTTTCCCCCAGTCTCACTCTCTCTCCCCCAGTCTCACTCTCTCTCCCCCAGTCTCACTCTCTCTCCCCCAGTCTCACTCTCTCTCCCCCAGTCTCACTCTCTCTCCCCCAGTCTCACTCTCTCTCCCCCACCAGTCTCTCTCACTCTCCACCAGTCTCACTCTCTCTCCACCAGTCTCACTCTCTCTCCCCCAGTCTCACTCTCTTTCCCCCAGTCTCACTCTCTCTCCCCCAGTCTCACTCTCTCTCCCCCAGTCTCACTCTCACTCCTCCAGTCTCTCTCTCTCTCTCCACCAGTCTCTCTCTCTCTCCATCAGTCTTTCTCTCTCTCCACCAGTCTCTCTCTCTCTTTCTCCCCCAGTCTCACTCTCTCTTCCCCAGTCTCACTCTCTCTCCTCCAGTCTCTCTCGCTCTCCACCAGTCTCTCTCTCTCTCTCCATCAGTCTCTCTCTCCACCAGTCTCTGTCTCACTCTTTCTCCCCCAGACTCACTCTCTCTTCCCCAGTCTCACTCTCTCTTCCCCAGTCTCACTCTCTCTTCCCCCAGTCTCACTCTCTCTTCCCCCAGTCTCACTCTCTTTCCCCCAGTCTAACTCTCTTTCCCCCAGTCTAACTCTCTTTCCCCCAGTCTCACTCTCTCTCCCCCAGTCTCACTCACTCTCCCCCAGTCTCACTCTCTCTTCCCCAGTCTCACTCTCTCTCCCCCAGTCTCACTCTCTCTCCCCCAGTCTCACTCTCTCTCCCCCAGTCTCACTCTCTCTCCCCCAGTCTCACTCTCTCTCCCCCAGTCTCACTCTCTCTCCCCCAGTCTCACTCTCTCTCTCTCCACCAGTCTCACTCTTTCTCCCCCAGTCTCACTCTCTCTCCCCCAGTCTCACTCTCTCTCCTCCAGTCTCACTCTCTCTCCTCCAGTCTCACTCTCTCTCCTCCAGTCTCTCTCTCTCTCCCCCAGTCTCACTCTCTTTCCCCCAGTCTAACTCTCTTTCCCCCAGTCTCACTCTCTCTCCTCCAGTCTCACTCTCTCTCCTCCAGTCTCTCTCTCATTCCCCCAGTCTAACTCTCTTTCCCCCAGTCTAACTCTCTTTACCCCAGTCTCACTCTCTCTCCCCCAGTCTCACTCACTCTCCCCCAGTCTCACTCTCTCTTCCCCAGTCTCACTCTCTCTCCCCCAGTCTCACTCTCTCTCCCCCAGTCTCACTCTCTCTCCCCCAGTCTCACTCTCTCTCCCCCAGTCTCACTCTCTCTCCCCCAGTCTCACTCTCTCTCTCTCCACCAGTCTCACTCTTTCTCCCCCAGTCTCACTCTCTCTCCCCCAGTCTCACTCTCTCTCCTCCAGTCTCACTCTCTCTCCTCCAGTCTCTCTCTCTCTCCACCAGTCTCTCTCTCTCTCCACCAGTCTCTCTCTCTCTCCACCAGTCTCTCTCTCTCTCCACCAGTCTCTCTCTCACTCTTTCTCCCCCAGTCTCACTCTCTCTTCCCCAGTCTCACTCTCTCTTCCCCAGTCTCACTCTCTTTCCCCCAGTCTCACTCTCTCTCCCCCAGTCTCACTCTCTCTCCCCCAGTCTCACTCTCTCTCCCCCAGTCTCACTCTCTCTCCCCCAGTCTCACTCTCTCTCCCCCAGTCTCACTCTCTCTCCCCCACCAGTCTCTCTCACTCTCCACCAGTCTCACTCTTTCTCCACCAGTCTCACTCTCTCTTCCCCAGTCTCACTCTCTCTTCCCCAGTCTCACTCTCTCTTCCCCCAGTCTCACTCTCTCTTCCCCCAGTCTCACTCACTTTCCCCCAGTCTAACTCTCTTTCCCCCAGTCTCACTCTCTCTCCCCCAGTCTCACTCACTCTCCCCCAGTCTCACTCACTCTCCCCCAGTCTCACTCTCTCTTCCCCAGTCTCACTCTCTCTCCCCCAGTCTCACTCTCTCTCCCCCAGTCTCACTCTCTCTCCCCCAGTCTCACTCTCTCTCCCCCAGTCTCACTCTCTCTCCCCCAGTCTCACTCTCTCTCTCTCCACCAGTCTCACTCTTTCTCCCCCAGTCTCACTCTCTCTCCCCCAGTCTCACTCTCTCTCCTCCAGTCTCACTCTCTCTCCTCCAGTCTCACTCTCTCTCCTCCAGTCTCTCTCTCTCTCCCCCAGTCTCACTCTCTTTCCCCCAGTCTAACTCTCTTTCCCCCAGTCTCACTCTCTCTCCTCCAGTCTCACTCTCTCTCCTCCAGTCTCTCTCTCATTCCCCCAGTCTAACTCTCTTTCCCCCAGTCTAACTCTCTTTACCCCAGTCTCACTCTCTCTCCCCCAGTCTCACTCACTCTCCCCCAGTCTCACTCTCTCTTCCCCAGTCTCACTCTCTCTCCCCCAGTCTCACTCTCTCTCCCCCAGTCTCACTCTCTCTCCCCCAGTCTCACTCTCTCTCCCCCAGTCTCACTCTCTCTCCCCCAGTCTCACTCTCTCTCTCTCCACCAGTCTCACTCTTTCTCCCCCAGTCTCACTCTCTCTCCCCCAGTCTCACTCTCTCTCCTCCAGTCTCACTCTCTCTCCTCCAGTCTCTCTCTCTCTCCACCAGTCTCTCTCTCTCTCCACCAGTCTCTCTCTCTCTCCACCAGTCTCTCTCTCTCTCCACCAGTCTCTCTCTCACTCTTTCTCCCCCAGTCTCACTCTCTCTTCCCCAGTCTCACTCTCTCTTCCCCAGTCTCACTCTCTTTCCCCCAGTCTCACTCTCTCTCCCCCAGTCTCACTCTCTCTCCCCCAGTCTCACTCTCTCTCCCCCAGTCTCACTCTCTCTCCCCCAGTCTCACTCTCTCTCCCCCAGTCTCACTCTCTCTCCCCCACCAGTCTCTCTCACTCTCCACCAGTCTCACTCTTTCTCCACCAGTCTCACTCTCTCTTCCCCAGTCTCACTCTCTTTCCCCCAGTCTCACTCTCTTTCCCCCAGTCTCACTCTCTCTCCCCCAGTCTCACTCTCTCTCCCCCAGTCTCACTCTCACTCCTCCAGTCTCTCTCTCTCTCTCCACCAGTCTCTCTCTCTCTCCATCAGTCTTTCTCTCTCTCCACCAGTCTCTCTCTCTCTTTCTCCCCCAGTCTCACTCTCTCTTCCCCAGTCTCACTCTCTCTCCTCCAGTCTCTCTCGCTCTCCACCAGTCTCTCTCTCTCTCTCCATCAGTCTCTCTCTCCACCAGTCTCTGTCTCACTCTTTCTCCCCCAGACTCACTCTCTCTTCCCCAGTCTCACTCTCTCTTCCCCAGTCTCACTCTCTCTTCCCCCAGTCTCACTCTCTCTTCCCCCAGTCTCACTCTCTTTCCCCCAGTCTAACTCTCTTTCCCCCAGTCTCACTCTCTCTCCCCCAGTCTCACTCACTCTCCCCCAGTCTCACTCACTCTCCCCCAGTCTCACTCTCTCTTCCCCAGTCTCACTCTCTCTCCCCCAGTCTCACTCTCTCTCCCCCAGTCTCACTCTCTCTCCCCCAGTCTCACTCTCTCTCCCCCAGTCTCACTCTCTCTCCCCCAGTCTCACTCTCTCTCCCCCAGTCTCACTCTCTCTCCCCCAGTCTCACTCTCTTTCCCCCAGTCTCACTCTCTCTCCCCCAGTCTCACTCTCTCTCCCCCAATCTCACTCTCTCTCCCCCAGTCTCACTCTCTCTCCCCCAGTCTCACTCTCTCTCCCCCAGTCTCACTCTCTTTCCCCCAGTCTCACTCTCTCTCCCCCAGTCTCACTCTCTCTTCCCCAGTCTCACTCTCTCTCCCCCAGTCTCACTCTCTCCCCCAGTCTCACTCTCTCTCCCCCAGTCTCACTCTCTCTCCCCCAGTCTCACTCTCTCTCCCCCAGTCTCACTCTCTCTCCCCCACCAGTCTCTCTCTCTCTCCACCAGTCTCACTCTCTCTCCCCCAGTCTCACTCTCACTCCTCCAGTCTCTCTCTCTCTCTCTCCACCAGTCTCTCTCTCTCTCCATCAGTCTTTCTCTCTCTCCACCAGTCTCTCTCTCTCTTTCTCCCCCAGTCTCACTCTCTCTTCCCCAGTCTCACTCTCTCTCCTCCAGTCTCTCTCTCTCTCCGGCAGTCTCTCTCTCTCTTTCTCCCCCAGTCTCACTCTCCCTTCCCCAGTCTCACTCTCTTTCCCCCAGTCTCACTCTCTCTCCCCCAGTCTCACTCTCTCTCCCCCAGTCTCACTCTCTCTTCCCCAATCTCACTCTCTCTCCTCCAGTCTCTCTCTCTCCACCAGTCTCTCTCTCTCTCCACCAGTCTCACTCTTTCTCCCCCAGTCTCACTCTCTCTTCCCCAGTCTCACTCTCTCTCCCCCAGTCTCACTCTCTCTCCCCCAGTCTCACTCTCTCTCCCCCAGTCTCACTCTCTCTCCCCCAGTCTCACTCTCTCTCCCCCAGTCTCACTCTCTCTCCCCCAGTCTCACTCTCTCTCCCCCAGTCTCACTCTCTCTCCCCCAGTCTCACTCTCTCTCCCCCAGTCTCACTCTCTCTCCACCAGTCTCTCTCTCTCTCCACCAGTCTCTCTCTCACTCTTTCTCCCCCAGTCTCACTCTCTCTTCCCCAGTCTCACTCTTTTCCCCCAGTCTCACTCTTTTCCCCCAGTCTCACTCTCTTTCCCCCAGTCTCACTCTCTCTCCCCCAGTCTCACTCTCTCTCCCCCAGTCTCACTCTCTCTCCCCCAGTCTCACTCTCTCTCTCTCCACCAGTCTCACTCTTTCTCCCCCAGTCTCACTCTTTCTCCCCCAGTCTCACTCTCTCTTCCCCAGTCTCACTCTCTTTCCCCCAGTCTCACTCTCGTTCCCCCAGTCTCACTCTCTTTCCCCCAGTCTCACTCTCTCTCCCCAGTCTCACTCTCTCTTCCCCAGTCTCACTCACTCTACCCCAGTCTCACTCTCTCTCCCCCAGTCTCACTCTCTCTCCCCCAGTCTCACTCTCTCTTCCCCAGTCTCACTCTCTCTCCTCCAGTCTCTCTCTCTCTCTCTCCACCAGTCTCTCTCTCTCTCCACCAGTCTCACTCTTTCTCACCCAGTCTCACTCTCTCTTCCCCAGTCTCACTCTCTTTCCCCCAGTCTCACTCTCTCTCCCCCAGTCTCACTCTCTCTCCTCCAGTCTCACTCTCTCTCCTCCAGTCTCACTCTCTCTCCTCCAGTCTCTCTCTCTCTCCACCAGTCTCTCTCTCTCTCCACCAGTCTCTCTCTCTCTCCACCAGTCTCTCTCTCTCTCCACCAGTCTCTCTCTCACTCTTTCTCCCCCAGTCTCACTCTCTCTTCCCCAGTCTCACTCTCTCTTCCCCAGTCTCACTCTCTCTTCCCCAGTCTCACTCTCTTTCCCCCAGTCTCACTCTCTTTCCCCCAGTCTCACTCTCTCTCCCCCAGTCTCACTCTCTCTCCCCCAGTCTCACTCTCTCTCCCCCAGTCTCACTCTCTCTCCCCCAGTCTCACTCTCTCTCCCCCAGTCTCACTCTCTCTCCCCCAGTCTCACTCTCTCTCCCCCAGTCTCACTCTCTCTCCCCCACCAGTCTCTCTCTCTCTCCACCAGTCTCACTCTTTCTCCACCAGTCTCACTCTCTCTTCCCCAGTCTCACTCTCTTTCCCCCAGTCTCACTCTCTTTCCCCCAGTCTCACTCTCTCTCCCCCAGTCTCACTCTCTCTCCCCCAGTCTCACTCTCACTCCTCCAGTCTCTCTCTCTCTCTCCACCAGTCTCTCTCTCTCTCCATCAGTCTTTCTCTCTCTCCACCAGTCTCTCTCTCTCTTTCTCCCCCAGTCTCACTCTCTCTTCCCCAGTCTCACTCTCTCTCCTCCAGTCTCTCTCGCTCTCCACCAGTCTCTCTCTCTCTCTCCATCAGTCTCTCTCTCCACCAGTCTCTCTCTCACTCTTTCTCCCCCAGACTCACTCTCTCTTCCCCAGTCTCACTCTCTCTTCCCCAGTCTCACTCTCTCTTCCCCCAGTCTCACTCTCTCTTCCCCCAGTCTAACTCTCTTTCCCCCAGTCTCACTCTCTCTCCCCCAGTCTCACTCTCTCTTCCCCAGTCTCACTCACTCTACCCCAGTCTCACTCACTCTCCCCCAGTCTCACTCTCTCTCCCCCAGTCTCACTCTCTCTCCCCCAGTCTCACTCTCTCTCCCCCAGTCTCACTCTCTCTCCCCCAGTCTCACTCTCTCTCCCCCAGTCTCACTCTCTCTCCCCCAGTCTCACTCTCTCTCCCCCAGTCTCACTCTCTCTCCCCCAGTCTCACTCTCTCTTCCCCAGTCTCACTCACTCTACCCCAGTCTCACTCTCTCTCCCCCAGTCTCACTCTCTCTCCTCCAGTCTCTCTCTCTCTCTCTCTCCACCAGTCTCTCTCTCTCTCCACCAGTCTCACTCTTTCTCACCCAGTCTCACTCTCTCTTCCCCAGTCTCACTCTCTTTCCCCCAGTCTCACTCTCTCTCCCCCAGTCTCACTCTCTCTCCTCCAGTCTCACTCTCTTTCCCCCAGTCTCACTCTCTTTCCCCCAGTCTCACTCTCTTTCCCCCAGTCTCACTCTCTCTCCCCCAGTCTCACTCTCTCTCCCCCAGTCTCACTCTCTCTCCCCCAGTCTCACTCTCTCTCCCCCAGTCTCACTCTCTCTCCCCCAGTCTCACTCTCTCTCCCCCAGTCTCACTCTCTCTCCCCCACCAGTCTCTCTCTCTCTCTCTCTCTCCACCAGTCTCACTCTTTCTCCCCCAGTCTCACTCTCTCTTCCCCAGTCTCACTCTCTCTTCCCCAGTCTCACTCTCTCTTCCCCCAGTCTCACTCTCTCTTCCCCCAGTCTCACTCTCTTTCCCCCAGTCTAACTCTCTTTCCCCCAGTCTCACTCTCTCTCCCCCAGTCTCACTCACTCTCCCCCAGTCTCACTCACTCTCCCCCAGTCTCACTCTCTCTTCCCCAGTCTCACTCTCTCTCCCCCAGTCTCACTCTCTCTCCCCCAGTCTCACTCTCTCTCCCCCAGTCTCACTCTCTCTCCCCCAGTCTCACTCTCTCTCCCCCAGTCTCACTCTCTCTCTCTCCACCAGTCTCACTCTTTCTCCCCCAGTCTCACTCTCTCTCCCCCAGTCTCACTCTCTCTCCTCCAGTCTCACTCTCTCTCCTCCAGTCTCACTCTCTCTCCTCCAGTCTCTCTCTCTCTCCCCCAGTCTCACTCTCTTTCCCCCAGTCTAACTCTCTTTCCCCCAGTCTCACTCTCTCTCCTCCAGTCTCACTCTCTCTCCTCCAGTCTCTCTCTCATTCCCCCAGTCTAACTCTCTTTCCCCCAGTCTAACTCTCTTTACCCCAGTCTCACTCTCTCTCCCCCAGTCTCACTCACTCTCCCCCAGTCTCACTCTCTCTTCCCCAGTCTCACTCTCTCTCCCCCAGTCTCACTCTCTCTCCCCCAGTCTCACTCTCTCTCCCCCAGTCTCACTCTCTCTCCCCCAGTCTCACTCTCTCTCCCCCAGTCTCACTCTCTCTCTCTCCACCAGTCTCACTCTTTCTCCCCCAGTCTCACTCTCTCTCCCCCAGTCTCACTCTCTCTCCTCCAGTCTCACTCTCTCTCCTCCAGTCTCTCTCTCTCTCCACCAGTCTCTCTCTCTCTCCACCAGTCTCTCTCTCTCTCCACCAGTCTCTCTCTCTCTCCACCAGTCTCTCTCTCACTCTTTCTCCCCCAGTCTCACTCTCTCTTCCCCAGTCTCACTCTCTCTTCCCCAGTCTCACTCTCTTTCCCCCAGTCTCACTCTCTCTCCCCCAGTCTCACTCTCTCTCCCCCAGTCTCACTCTCTCTCCCCCAGTCTCACTCTCTCTCCCCCAGTCTCACTCTCTCTCCCCCAGTCTCACTCTCTCTCCCCCACCAGTCTCTCTCACTCTCCACCAGTCTCACTCTTTCTCCACCAGTCTCACTCTCTCTTCCCCAGTCTCACTCTCTTTCCCCCAGTCTCACTCTCTTTCCCCCAGTCTCACTCTCTCTCCCCCAGTCTCACTCTCTCTCCCCCAGTCTCACTCTCACTCCTCCAGTCTCTCTCTCTCTCTCCACCAGTCTCTCTCTCTCTCCATCAGTCTTTCTCTCTCTCCACCAGTCTCTCTCTCTCTTTCTCCCCCAGTCTCACTCTCTCTTCCCCAGTCTCACTCTCTCTCCTCCAGTCTCTCTCGCTCTCCACCAGTCTCTCTCTCTCTCTCCATCAGTCTCTCTCTCCACCAGTCTCTGTCTCACTCTTTCTCCCCCAGACTCACTCTCTCTTCCCCAGTCTCACTCTCTCTTCCCCAGTCTCACTCTCTCTTCCCCCAGTCTCACTCTCTCTTCCCCCAGTCTCACTCTCTCTTCCCCCAGTCTAACTCTCTTTCCCCCAGTCTCACTCTCTCTCCCCCAGTCTCACTCACTCTCCCCCAGTCTCACTCACTCTCCCCCAGTCTCACTCTCTCTTCCCCAGTCTCACTCTCTCTCCCCCAGTCTCACTCTCTCTCCCCCAGTCTCACTCTCTCTCCCCCAGTCTCACTCTCTCTCCCCCAGTCTCACTCTCTCTCCCCCAGTCTCACTCTCTCTCCCCCAGTCTCACTCTCTCTCCCCCAGTCTCACTCTCTTTCCCCCAGTCTCACTCTCTCTCCCCCAGTCTCACTCTCTCTCCCCCAATCTCACTCTCTCTCCCCCAGTCTCACTCTCTCTCCCCCAGTCTCACTCTCTCTCCCCCAGTCTCACTCTCTTTCCCCCAGTCTCACTCTCTCTCCCCCAGTCTCACTCTCTCTTCCCCAGTCTCACTCTCTCTCCCCCAGTCTCACTCTCTCCCCCAGTCTCACTCTCTCTCCCCCAGTCTCACTCTCTCTCCCCCAGTCTCACTCTCTCTCCCCCAGTCTCACTCTCTCTCCCCCACCAGTCTCTCTCTCTCTCCACCAGTCTCACTCTCTCTCCCCCAGTCTCACTCTCACTCCTCCAGTCTCTCTCTCTCTCTCTCCACCAGTCTCTCTCTCTCTCCATCAGTCTTTCTCTCTCTCCACCAGTCTCTCTCTCTCTTTCTCCCCCAGTCTCACTCTCTCTTCCCCAGTCTCACTCTCTCTCCTCCAGTCTCTCTCTCTCTCCGGCAGTCTCTCTCTCTCTTTCTCCCCCAGTCTCACTCTCCCTTCCCCAGTCTCACTCTCTTTCCCCCAGTCTCACTCTCTCTCCCCCAGTCTCACTCTCTCTCCCCCAGTCTCACTCTCTCTTCCCCAATCTCACTCTCTCTCCTCCAGTCTCTCTCTCTCCACCAGTCTCTCTCTCTCTCCACCAGTCTCACTCTTTCTCCCCCAGTCTCACTCTCTCTTCCCCAGTCTCACTCTCTCTCCCCCAGTCTCACTCTCTCTCCCCCAGTCTCACTCTCTCTCCCCCAGTCTCACTCTCTCTCCCCCAGTCTCACTCTCTCTCCCCCAGTCTCACTCTCTCTCCCCCAGTCTCACTCTCTCTCCCCCAGTCTCACTCTCTCTCCCCCAGTCTCACTCTCTCTCCACCAGTCTCTCTCTCTCTCCACCAGTCTCTCTCTCACTCTTTCTCCCCCAGTCTCACTCTCTCTTCCCCAGTCTCACTCTTTTCCCCCAGTCTCACTCTTTTCCCCCAGTCTCACTCTCTTTCCCCCAGTCTCACTCTCTCTCCCCCAGTCTCACTCTCTCTCCCCCAGTCTCACTCTCTCTCCCCCAGTCTCACTCTCTCTCTCTCCACCAGTCTCACTCTTTCTCCCCCAGTCTCACTCTTTCTCCCCCAGTCTCACTCTCTCTTCCCCAGTCTCACTCTCTTTCCCCCAGTCTCACTCTCGTTCCCCCAGTCTCACTCTCTTTCCCCCAGTCTCACTCTCTCTCCCCAGTCTCACTCTCTCTTCCCCAGTCTCACTCACTCTACCCCAGTCTCACTCTCTCTCCCCCAGTCTCACTCTCTCTCCCCCAGTCTCACTCTCTCTTCCCCAGTCTCACTCTCTCTCCTCCAGTCTCTCTCTCTCTCTCTCCACCAGTCTCTCTCTCTCTCCACCAGTCTCACTCTTTCTCACCCAGTCTCACTCTCTCTTCCCCAGTCTCACTCTCTTTCCCCCAGTCTCACTCTCTCTCCCCCAGTCTCACTCTCTCTCCTCCAGTCTCACTCTCTCTCCTCCAGTCTCACTCTCTCTCCTCCAGTCTCTCTCTCTCTCCACCAGTCTCTCTCTCTCTCCACCAGTCTCTCTCTCTCTCCACCAGTCTCTCTCTCACTCTTTCTCCCCCAGTCTCACTCTCTCTTCCCCAGTCTCACTCTCTCTTCCCCAGTCTCACTCTCTCTTCCCCAGTCTCACTCTCTTTCCCCCAGTCTCACTCTCTTTCCCCCAGTCTCACTCTCTCTCCCCCAGTCTCACTCTCTCTCCCCCAGTCTCACTCTCTCTCCCCCAGTCTCACTCTCTCTCCCCCAGTCTCACTCTCTCTCCCCCAGTCTCACTCTCTCTCCCCCAGTCTCACTCTCTCTCCCCCAGTCTCACTCTCTCTCCCCCACCAGTCTCTCTCTCTCTCCACCAGTCTCACTCTTTCTCCACCAGTCTCACTCTCTCTTCCCCAGTCTCACTCTCTTTCCCCCAGTCTCACTCTCTTTCCCCCAGTCTCACTCTCTCTCCCCCAGTCTCACTCTCTCTCCCCCAGTCTCACTCTCACTCCTCCAGTCTCTCTCTCTCTCTCCACCAGTCTCTCTCTCTCTCCATCAGTCTTTCTCTCTCTCCACCAGTCTCTCTCTCTCTTTCTCCCCCAGTCTCACTCTCTCTTCCCCAGTCTCACTCTCTCTCCTCCAGTCTCTCTCGCTCTCCACCAGTCTCTCTCTCTCTCTCCATCAGTCTCTCTCTCCACCAGTCTCTCTCTCACTCTTTCTCCCCCAGACTCACTCTCTCTTCCCCAGTCTCACTCTCTCTTCCCCAGTCTCACTCTCTCTTCCCCCAGTCTCACTCTCTCTTCCCCCAGTCTAACTCTCTTTCCCCCAGTCTCACTCTCTCTCCCCCAGTCTCACTCTCTCTTCCCCAGTCTCACTCACTCTACCCCAGTCTCACTCACTCTCCCCCAGTCTCACTCTCTCTCCCCCAGTCTCACTCTCTCTCCCCCAGTCTCACTCTCTCTCCCCCAGTCTCACTCTCTCTCCCCCAGTCTCACTCTCTCTCCCCCAGTCTCACTCTCTCTCCCCCAGTCTCACTCTCTCTCCCCCAGTCTCACTCTCTCTCCCCCAGTCTCACTCTCTCTTCCCCAGTCTCACTCACTCTACCCCAGTCTCACTCTCTCTCCCCCAGTCTCACTCTCTCTCCTCCAGTCTCTCTCTCTCTCTCTCTCCACCAGTCTCTCTCTCTCTCCACCAGTCTCACTCTTTCTCACCCAGTCTCACTCTCTCTTCCCCAGTCTCACTCTCTTTCCCCCAGTCTCACTCTCTCTCCCCCAGTCTCACTCTCTCTCCTCCAGTCTCACTCTCTTTCCCCCAGTCTCACTCTCTTTCCCCCAGTCTCACTCTCTTTCCCCCAGTCTCACTCTCTCTCCCCCAGTCTCACTCTCTCTCCCCCAGTCTCACTCTCTCTCCCCCAGTCTCACTCTCTCTCCCCCAGTCTCACTCTCTCTCCCCCAGTCTCACTCTCTCTCCCCCAGTCTCACTCTCTCTCCCCCACCAGTCTCTCTCTCTCTCTCTCTCTCCACCAGTCTCACTCTTTCTCCCCCAGTCTCACTCTCTCTTCCCCAGTCTCACTCTCTTTCCCCCAGTCTCACTCTCTCTCCCCCAGTCTCACTCTCTCTCCCCCAGTCTCACTCTCTCTCCCCCAGTCTCACTCTCTCTCCCCCAGTCTCACTCTCTCTCCCCCAGTCTCACTCTCTCTCCCCCAGTCTCACTCTCTCTCCCCCAGTCTCACTCTCACTCCTCCAGTCTCTCTCTCTCTCTCTCCACCAGTCTCTCTCTCTCTCCATCAGTCTTTCTCTCTCTCCACCAGTCTCTCTCTCTCTTTCTCCCCCAGTCTCACTCTCTCTTCCCCAGTCTCACTCTCTCTCCACCAGTCTCTCTCTCTCTCTCCATCAGTCTCTCTCTCCACCAGTCTCTCTCTCACTCTTTCTCCCCCAGACTCACTCTCTCTTCCCGTCTCACTCTCTCTTCCCCAGTCTCACTCTCTTTCCCCCAGTCTCACTCTCTTTCCCCCAGTCTAACTCTCTTTCCCCCAGTCTCATTCTCTCTCCCCCAGTCTCACTCACTCTCCCCCAGTCTCACTCACTCTACCCCAGTCTCACTCTCTCTCCCCCAGTCTCACTCTCTCTCCCCCAGTCTCACTCTCTCTCCACCAGTCTCACTCTCTCTCCACCAGTCTCACTCTCTCTCCACCAGTCTCACTCTCTCTCCACCAGTCTCACTCTTTCTCCCCCAGTCTCACTCTCTCTTCCCCAGTCTCACTTTCATTCCCCCAGTCTCACTCTCTCTCCCCCAGTCTCACTCTCTCTCCCCCAGTCTCAGTCTCTCCCCCAGTCTCACTCTCTCTCCCTCAGTCTCACTCTCTCTCCTCCAGTCTCTCTCTCTCTCCACCAGTCTCTCTCTCTCTCTCCATCAGTCTTTCTCTCTCTCCACCAGTCTCTCTCTCACTTTTTCTCCCCCAGTCTCACTCTCTCTTCCCCAGTCTCACTCTCCCCCCTCCAGTCTCTCTCTCTCTCCCCCAGTCTCACTCTCTCTCCCCCAGTCTCACTCTCTC
The DNA here is from genome assembly GCF_044704955.1 of Pristiophorus japonicus. Lineage (NCBI taxonomy): Eukaryota > Metazoa > Chordata > Chondrichthyes > Pristiophoridae > Pristiophorus > Pristiophorus japonicus. The sequence continues at coordinate 146,795,966 of NC_091987.1, read as the reverse complement.
TCCCCCAGTCTCACTCTCTCTCTCCACCAGTCTCTCTCTCTCTCCACCAGTCTCTCTGTCACTCTTTTTGCCCCACTCTCACTCTCTCTCCCCCAGTCTCACTCTCTCTCCCCCAGTCTCACTCTCTCTCCCCCAGTCTCACTCTCTCTCCCCCAGTCTCACTCTCTCTCCCCCAGTCTCTCTCTCTCTCCCCCAGTCTCTCTCTCTCTCCCCCAGTCTCACTCTCTCTCCCCCAGTCTCACTCTCTCTCCCCCAGTCTCACTCTCTCTTCCCCAGTCTCACTCTCTCTCCTCCAGTCTCTCTCTCTCTCTCTCCACCAGTCTTTCTCTCTCTCCACCAGTCTCACTCTTTCTCACCCAGTCTCACTCTCTCTTCCCCAGTCTCACTCTCTTTCCCCCAGTCTCACTCTCTCTCCCCCAGTCTCACTCTCTCTCCCCCAGTCTCACTCTCTCTCCCCCAGTCTCACTCTCTCTTCCCCAGTCTCACTCTCTCTCCCCCAGTCTCACTCTCTCTCCCCCAGTCTCACTCTCTCTCCCCCAGTCTCACTCTCTCTCCCCCAGTCTCACTCTCTCTCCACCAGTCTCACTCTCTCTCCCCCAGTCTCACTCTCTCTCCCCCAGTCTCACTCTCTCTCCCCCAGTCTCACTCTCTCTCCCCCAGTCTCACTCTCTCTCCCCCAGTCTCACTCTCTCTTCCCCAGTCTCACTCACTCTACCCCAGTCTCACTCTCTCTCCCCCAGTCTCACTCTCTCTCCTCCAGTCTCTCTCTCTCTCCGCCAGTCTCTCTCTCTCTTTCTCCCCCAGTCTCACTCTCTTTCCCCCAGTCTCACTCTCTTTCCCCCAGTCTCACTCTCTTTCCCCCAGTCTCACTCTCTCTCTCCCAGTCTCACTCTCTCTCTCCCAGTCTCACTCTCTCTCCCCCAGTCTCACTCTCCCTTCCCCAGTCTCACTCTCTTTCCCCCAGTCTCACTCTCTCTCTCCCAGTCTCACTCTCTCTCCCCCAGTCTCACTCTCTCTTCCCCAATCTCACTCTCTCTCCTCCAGTCTCTCTCTCTCCACCAGTCTCTCTCTCTCTCCACCAGTCTCACTCTTTCTCCCCCAGTCTCACTCTCTCTCCCCCAGTCTCACTCTCTCTTCCCCAGTCTCACTCTCTCTCCCCCAGTCTCACTCTCTCTCCCCCAGTCTCACTCTCTCTCCCCCATTCTCACTCTCTCTCCCCCAGTCTCACTCTCTCTCCCCCAGTCTCACTCTCTCTCCCCCAGTCTCACTCTCTCTCCTCCAGTCTCTCTCTCTCTCCACCAGTCTCTCTCTCTCTCCACCAGTCTCTCTCTCTCTCCACCAGTCTCTCTCTCACTCTTTCTCCCCCAGTCTCACTCTCTCTTCCCCAGTCTCACTCTTTTCCCCCAGTCTCACTCTCTCTCCCCCAGTCTCACTCTCTCTCCCCCAGTCTCACTCTCTCTCCCCCAGTCTCACTCTCTCTCCCCCAGTCTCACTCTCTCTCTCTCCACCAGTCTCACTCTTTCTCCCCCAGTCTCACTCTCTCTCCCCCAGTCTCACTCTCTCTCCTCCAGTCTCACTCTCTCTCCTCCAGTCTCACTCTCTCTCCTCCAGTCTCTCTCTCTCTCCACCAGTCTCTCTCTCTCTCCACCAGTCTCTCTCTCTCTCCACCAGTCTCTCTCTCTCTCCACCAGTCTCTCTCTCTCACTCTTTCTCCCGGAGTCTCACTCTCTCTTCCCCAGTCTCACTCTCTCTTCCCCAGTCTCACTCTCTTTCCCCCAGTCTCACTCTCTCTCCCCCAGTCTCACTCTCTCTCCCCCAGTCTCACTCTCTCTCCCCCAGTCTCACTCTCTCTCCCCCAGTCTCACTCTCTCTCCCCCAGTCTCACTCTCTCTCCCCCACCAGTCTCTCTCACTCTCCACCAGTCTCACTCTTTCTCCACCAGTCTCACTCTCTCTTCCCCAGTCTCACTCTCTTTCCCCCAGTCTCACTCTCTTTCCCCCAGTCTCACTCTCTCTCCCCCAGTCTCACTCTCTCTCCCCCAGTCTCACTCTCACTCCTCCAGTCTCTCTCTCTCTCTCCACCAGTCTCTCTCTCTCTCCATCAGTCTTTCTCTCTCTCCACCAGTCTCTCTCTCTCTTTCTCCCCCAGTCTCACTCTCTCTTCCCCAGTCTCACTCTCTCTCCTCCAGTCTCTCTCGCTCTCCACCAGTCTCTCTCTCTCTCTCCATCAGTCTCTCTCTCCACCAGTCTCTGTCTCACTCTTTCTCCCCCAGACTCACTCTCTCTTCCCCAGTCTCACTCTCTCTTCCCCAGTCTCACTCTCTCTTCCCCCAGTCTCACTCTCTCTTCCCCCAGTCTCACTCTCTTTCCCCCAGTCTAACTCTCTTTCCCCCAGTCTAACTCTCTTTCCCCCAGTCTCACTCTCTCTCCCCCAGTCTCACTCACTCTCCCCCAGTCTCACTCTCTCTTCCCCAGTCTCACTCTCTCTCCCCCAGTCTCACTCTCTCTCCCCCAGTCTCACTCTCTCTCCCCCAGTCTCACTCTCTCTCCCCCAGTCTCACTCTCTCTCCCCCAGTCTCACTCTCTCTCCCCCAGTCTCACTCTCTCTCTCTCCACCAGTCTCACTCTTTCTCCCCCAGTCTCACTCTCTCTCCCCCAGTCTCACTCTCTCTCCTCCAGTCTCACTCTCTCTCCTCCAGTCTCACTCTCTCTCCTCCAGTCTCTCTCTCTCTCCCCCAGTCTCACTCTCTTTCCCCCAGTCTAACTCTCTTTCCCCCAGTCTCACTCTCTCTCCTCCAGTCTCACTCTCTCTCCTCCAGTCTCTCTCTCTCTCCCCCAGTCTAACTCTCTTTCCCCCAGTCTAACTCTCTTTACCCCAGTCTCACTCTCTCTCCCCCAGTCTCACTCACTCTCCCCCAGTCTCACTCTCTCTTCCCCAGTCTCACTCTCTCTCCCCCAGTCTCACTCTCTCTCCCCCAGTCTCACTCTCTCTCCCCCAGTCTCACTCTCTCTCCCCCAGTCTCACTCTCTCTCTCTCCACCAGTCTCACTCTTTCTCCCCCAGTCTCACTCTCTCTCCCCCAGTCTCACTCTCTCTCCTCCAGTCTCACTCTCTCTCCTCCAGTCTCTCTCTCTCTCCACCAGTCTCTCTCTCTCTCCACCAGTCTCACTCTTTCTCCACCAGTCTCACTCTCTCTTCCCCAGTCTCACTCTCTTTCCCCCAGTCTCACTCTCTTTCCCCCAGTCTCACTCTCTCTCCCCCAGTCTCACTCTCTCTCCCCCAGTCTCACTCTCACTCCTCCAGTCTCTCTCTCTCTCTCCACCAGTCTCTCTCTCTCTCCATCAGTCTTTCTCTCTCTCCACCAGTCTCTCTCTCTCTTTCTCCCCCAGTCTCACTCTCTCTTCCCCAGTCTCACTCTCTCTCCTCCAGTCTCTCTCGCTCTCCACCAGTCTCTCTCTCTCTCTCCATCAGTCTCTCTCTCCACCAGTCTCTGTCTCACTCTTTCTCCCCCAGACTCACTCTCTCTTCCCCAGTCTCACTCTCTCTTCCCCAGTCTCACTCTCTCTTCCCCCAGTCTCACTCTCTCTTCCCCCAGTCTCACTCTCTTTCCCCCAGTCTAACTCTCTTTCCCCCAGTCTAACTCTCTTTCCCCCAGTCTCACTCTCTCTCCCCCAGTCTCACTCACTCTCCCCCAGTCTCACTCTCTCTTCCCCAGTCTCACTCTCTCTCCCCCAGTCTCACTCTCTCTCCCCCAGTCTCACTCTCTCTCCCCCAGTCTCACTCTCTCTCCCCCAGTCTCACTCTCTCTCCCCCAGTCTCACTCTCTCTCCCCCAGTCTCACTCTCTCTCTCTCCACCAGTCTCACTCTTTCTCCCCCAGTCTCACTCTCTCTCCCCCAGTCTCACTCTCTCTCCTCCAGTCTCACTCTCTCTCCTCCAGTCTCACTCTCTCTCCTCCAGTCTCTCTCTCTCTCCCCCAGTCTCACTCTCTTTCCCCCAGTCTAACTCTCTTTCCCCCAGTCTCACTCTCTCTCCTCCAGTCTCACTCTCTCTCCTCCAGTCTCTCTCTCTCTCCCCCAGTCTAACTCTCTTTCCCCCAGTCTAACTCTCTTTACCCCAGTCTCACTCTCTCTCCCCCAGTCTCACTCACTCTCCCCCAGTCTCACTCTCTCTTCCCCAGTCTCACTCTCTCTCCCCCAGTCTCACTCTCTCTCCCCCAGTCTCACTCTCTCTCCCCCAGTCTCACTCTCTCTCCCCCAGTCTCACTCTCTCTCTCTCCACCAGTCTCACTCTCTCTCCCCCAGTCTCACTCTCTCTCCTCCAGTCTCACTCTCTCTCCTCCAGTCTCTCTCTCTCTCCACCAGTCTCTCTCTCTCTCCACCAGTCTCTCTCTCTCTCCACCAGTCTCTCTCTCTCTCCACCAGTCTCTCTCTCACTCTTTCTCCCCCAGTCTCACTCTCTCTTCCCCAGTCTCACTCTCTCTTCCCCAGTCTCACTCTCTTTCCCCCAGTCTCACTCTCTCTCCCCCAGTCTCACTCTCTCTCCCCCAGTCTCACTCTCTCTCCCCCAGTCTCACTCTCTCTCCCCCAGTCTCACTCTCTCTCCCCCAGTCTCACTCTCTCTCCCCCACCAGTCTCTCTCACTCTCCACCAGTCTCACTCTTTCTCCACCAGTCTCACTCTCTCTTCCCCAGTCTCACTCTCTTTCCCCCAGTCTCACTCTCTTTCCCCCAGTCTCACTCTCTCTCCCCCAGTCTCACTCTCTCTCCCCCAGTCTCACTCTCACTCCTCCACTCTCTCTCTCTCTCTCCACCAGTCTCTCTCTCTCTCCATCAGTCTTTCTCTCTCTCCACCAGTCTCTCTCTCTCTTTCTCCCCCAGTCTCACTCTCTCTTCCCCAGTCTCACTCTCTCTCCTCCAGTCTCTCTCGCTCTCCACCAGTCTCTCTCTCTCTCTCCATCAGTCTCTCTCTCCACCAGTCTCTGTCTCACTCTTTCTCCCCCAGACTCACTCTCTCTTCCCCAGTCTCACTCTCTCTTCCCCAGTCTCACTCTCTCTTCCCCCAGTCTCACTCTCTCTTCCCCCAGTCTCACTCTCTTTCCCCCAGTCTAACTCTCTTTCCCCCAGTCTCACTCTCTCTCCCCCAGTCTCACTCACTCTCCCCCAGTCTCACTCACTCTCCCCCAGTCTCACTCTCTCTTCCCCAGTCTCACTCTCTCTCCCCCAGTCTCACTCTCTCTCCCCCAGTCTCACTCTCTCTCCCCCAGTCTCACTCTCTCTCCCCCAGTCTCACTCTCTCTCCCCCAGTCTCACTCTCTCTCCCCCAGTCTCACTCTCTCTCCCCCAGTCTCACTCTCTTTCCCCCAGTCTCACTCTCTCTCCCCCAGTCTCACTCTCTCTCCCCCAATCTCACTCTCTCTCCCCCAGTCTCACTCTCTCTCCCCCAGTCTCACTCTCTCTCCCCCAGTCTCACTCTCTTTCCCCCAGTCTCACTCTCTCTCCCCCAGTCTCACTCTCTCTTCCCCAGTCTCACTCTCTCTCCCCCAGTCTCACTCTCTCCCCCAGTCTCACTCTCTCTCCCCCAGTCTCACTCTCTCTCCCCCAGTCTCACTCTCTCTCCCCCAGTCTCACTCTCTCTCCCCCACCAGTCTCACTCTCTCTCCACCAGTCTCACTCTCTCTCCCCCAGTCTCACTCTCACTCCTCCAGTCTCTCTCTCTCTCTCTCCACCAGTCTCTCTCTCTCTCCATCAGTCTTTCTCTCTCTCCACCAGTCTCTCTCTCTCTTTCTCCCCCAGTCTCACTCTCTCTTCCCCAGTCTCACTCTCTCTCCTCCAGTCTCTCTCTCTCTCCGGCAGTCTCTCTCTCTCTTTCTCCCCCAGTCTCACTCTCCCTTCCCCAGTCTCACTCTCTTTCCCCCAGTCTCACTCTCTCTCCCCCAGTCTCACTCTCTCTCCCCCAGTCTCACTCTCTTCCCCAATCTCACTCTCTCTCCTCCAGTCTCTCTCTCTCCACCAGTCTCTCTCTCTCTCCACCAGTCTCACTCTTTCTCCCCCAGTCTCACTCTCTCTTCCTCAGTCTCACTCTCTCTTCCCCAGTCTCACTCTCTCTCCCCCAGTCTCACTCTCTCTCCCCCAGTCTCACTCTCTCTCCCCCAGTCTCACTCTCTCTCCCCCAGTCTCACTCTCTCTCCCCCAGTCTCACTCTCTCTCCCCCAGTCTCACTCTCTCTCCCCCAGTCTCACTCTCTCTCCCCCAGTCTCACTCTCTCTCCACCAGTCTCTCTCTCTCTCCACCAGTCTCTCTCTCTCTCCACCAGTCTCTCTCTCACTCTTTCTCCCCCAGTCTCACTCTCTCTTCCCCAGTCTCACTCTTTTCCCCCAGTCTCACTCTTTTCCCCCAGTCTCACTCTCTTTCCCCCAGTCTCACTCTCTCTCCCCCAGTCTCACTCTCTCTCCCCCAGTCTCACTCTCTCTCCCCCAGTCTCACTCTCTCTCTCTCCACCAGTCTCACTCTTTCTCCCCCAGTCTCACTCTTTCTCCCCCAGTCTCACTCTCTCTTCCCCAGTCTCACTCTCTTTCCCCCAGTCTCACTCTCGTTCCCCCAGTCTCACTCTCTTTCCCCCAGTCTCACTCTCTCTCCCCAGTCTCACTCTCTCTTCCCCAGTCTCACTCACTCTACCCCAGTCTCACTCTCTCTCCCCCAGTCTCACTCTCTCTCCCCCAGTCTCACTCTCTCTTCCCCAGTCTCACTCTCTCTCCTCCAGTCTCTCTCTCTCTCTCTCCACCAGTCTCTCTCTCTCTCCACCAGTCTCACTCTTTCTCACCCAGTCTCACTCTCTCTTCCCCAGTCTCACTCTCTTTCCCCCAGTCTCACTCTCTCTCCCCCAGTCTCACTCTCTCTCCTCCAGTCTCTCTCTCTCTCCACCAGTCTCTCTCTCTCTCCACCAGTCTCTCTCTCTCTCCACCAGTCTCTCTCTCACTCTTTCTCCCCCAGTCTCACTCTCTCTTCCCCAGTCTCACTCTCTCTTCCCCAGTCTCACTCTCTTTCCCCCAGTCTCACTCTCTTTCCCCCAGTCTCACTCTCTCTCCCCCAGTCTCACTCTCTCTCCCCCAGTCTCACTCTCTCTCCCCCAGTCTCACTCTCTCTCCCCCAGTCTCACTCTCTCTCCCCCAGTCTCACTCTCTCCCCCAGTCTCACTCTCTCTCCCCCAGTCTCACTCTCTCTCCCCCAGTCTCACTCTCTCTCCCCCACCAGTCTCTCTCTCTCTCCACCAGTCTCACTCTTTCTCCACCAGTCTCACTCTCTCTTCCCCAGTCTCACTCTCTTTCCCCCAGTCTCACTCTCTTTCCCCCAGTCTCACTCTCTCTCCCCCAGTCTCACTCTCTCTCCCCCAGTCTCACTCTCACTCCTCCAGTCTCTCTCTCTCTCTCCACCAGTCTCTCTCTCTCTCCATCAGTCTTTCTCTCTCTCCACCAGTCTCTCTCTCTCTTTCTCCCCCAGTCTCACTCTCTCTTCCCCAGTCTCACTCTCTCTCCTCCAGTCTCTCTCGCTCTCCACCAGTCTCTCTCTCTCTCTCCATCAGTCTCTCTCTCCACCAGTCTCTCTCTCACTCTTTCTCCCCCAGACTCACTCTCTCTTCCCCAGTCTCACTCTCTCTTCCCCAGTCTCACTCTCTCTTCCCCCAGTCTCACTCTCTCTTCCCCCAGTCTAACTCTCTTTCCCCCAGTCTCACTCTCTCTCCCCCAGTCTCACTCTCTCTTCCCCAGTCTCACTCACTCTACCCCAGTCTCACTCACTCTCCCCCAGTCTCACTCTCTCTCCCCCAGTCTCACTCTCTCTCCCCCAGTCTCACTCTCTCTCCCCCAGTCTCACTCTCTCTTCCCCAGTCTCACTCACTCTACCCCAGTCTCACTCTCTCTCCCCCAGTCTCACTCTCTCTCCTCCAGTCTCTCTCTCTCTCTCTCTCCACCAGTCTCTCTCTCTCTCTCTCTCCACCAGTCTCACTCTTTCTCATCCAGTCTCACTCTCTCTTCCCCAGTCTCACTCTCTTTCCCCCAGTCTCACTCTCTCTCCCCCAGTCTCACTCTCTCTCCTCCAGTCTCACTCTCTTTCCCCCAGTCTCACTCTCTTTCCCCCAGTCTCACTCTCTTTCCCCCAGTCTCACTCTCTCTCCCCCAGTCTCACTCTCTCTCCCCCAGTCTCACTCTCTCTCCCCCAGTCTCACTCTCTCTCCCCCAGTCTCACTCTCTCTCCCCCAGTCTCACTCTCTCTCCCCCAGTCTCACTCTCTCTCCCCCACCAGTCTCTCTCTCTCTCTCTCTCTCCACCAGTCTCACTCTTTCTCCCCCAGTCTCACTCTCTCTTCCCCAGTCTCACTCTCTTTCCCCCAGTCTCACTCTCTCTCCCCCAGTCTCACTCTCTCTCCCCCAGTCTCACTCTCTCTCCCCCAGTCTCACTCTCTCTCCCCCAGTCTCACTCTCTCTCCCCCAGTCTCACTCTCTCTCCCCCAGTCTCACTCTCACTCCTCCAGTCTCTCTCTCTCTCTCTCCACCAGTCTCTCTCTCTCTCCATCAGTCTTTCTCTCTCTCCACCAGTCTCTCTCTCTCTTTCTCCCCCAGTCTCACTCTCTCTTCCCCAGTCTCACTCTCTCTCCACCAGTCTCTCTCTCTCTCTCCATCAGTCTCTCTCTCCACCAGTCTCTCTCTCACTCTTTCTCCCCCAGACTCACTCTCTCTTCCCGTCTCACTCTCTCTTCCCCAGTCTCACTCTCTTTCCCCCAGTCTCACTCTCTTTCCCCCAGTCTAACTCTCTTTCCCCCAGTCTCATTCTCTCTCCCCCAGTCTCACTCACTCTCCCCCAGTCTCACTCACTCTACCCCAGTCTCACTCTCTCTCCCCCAGTCTCACTCTCTCTCCCCCAGTCTCACTCTCTCTCCACCAGTCTCACTCTCTCTCCACCAGTCTCACTCTCTCTCCACCAGTCTCACTCTCTCTCCACCAGTCTCACTCTTTCTCCCCCAGTCTCACTCTCTCTTCCCCAGTCTCACTTTCATTCCCCCAGTCTCACTCTCTCTCCCCCAGTCTCACTCTCTCTCCCCCAGTCTCAGTCTCTCCCCCAGTCTCACTCTCTCTCCCTCAGTCTCACTCTCTCTCCTCCAGTCTCTCTCTCTCTCCACCAGTCTCTCTCTCTCTCTCCATCAGTCTTTCTCTCTCTCCACCAGTCTCTCTCTCACTTTTTCTCCCCCAGTCTCACTCTCTCTTCCCCAGTCTCACTCTCCCCCCTCCAGTCTCTCTCTCTCTCCCCCAGTCTCACTCTCTCTCCCCCAGTCTCACTCTCTCTCTCCACCAGTCTCTCTCTCTCTCCACCAGTCTCTCTGTCACTCTTTTTGCCCCACTCTCACTCTCTCTTCCCCAGTCTCACTCTCTCTCCCCCAGTCTCACTCTCTCTCCCCCAGTCTCACTCTCTCTCCCCCAGTCTCACTCTCTCTCCCCCAGTCTCTCTCTCTCTCCCCCAGTCTCTCTCTCTCTCCCCCAGTCTCACTCTCTCTCCCCCAGTCTCACTCTCTCTCCCCCAGTCTCACTCTCTCTTTCCCAGTCTCACTCTCTCTTCCCCAGTCTCACTCTCTCTCCTCCAGTCTCTCTCTCTCTCTCTCCACCAGTCTTTCTCTCTCTCCACCAGTCTCACTCTTTCTCACCCAGTCTCACTCTCTCTTCCCCAGTCTCACTCTCTTTCCCCCAGTCTCACTCTCTCTCCCCCAGTCTCACTCTCTCTCCCCCAGTCTCACTCTCTCTCCCCCAGTCTCACTCTCTCTTCCCCAGTCTCACTCTCTCTCCCCCAGTCTCACTCTCTCTCCCCCAGTCTCACTCTCTCTCCCCCAGTCTCACTCTCTCTCCCCCAGTCTCACTCTCTCTCCACCAGTCTCACTCTCTCTCCCCCAGTCTCACTCTCTCTCCCCCAGTCTCACTCTCTCTCCCCCAGTCTCACTCTCTCTCCCCCAGTCTCACTCTCTCTCCCCCAGTCTCACTCTCTCTTCCCCAGTCTCACTCACTCTACCCCAGTCTCACTCTCTCTCCCCCAGTCTCACTCTCTCTCCTCCAGTCTCTCTCTCTCTCCGCCAGTCTCTCTCTCTCTTTCTCCCCCAGTCTCACTCTCTTTCCCCCAGTCTCTCTCTCTTTCCCCCAGTCTCACTCTCTTTCCCCCAGTCTCACTCTCTCTCTCCCAGTCTCACTCTCTCTCTCCCAGTCTCACTCTCTCTCCCCCAGTCTCACTCTCCCTTCCCCAGTCTCACTCTCTTTCCCCCAGTCTCACTCTCTCTCTCCCAGTCTCACTCTCTCTCCCCCAGTCTCACTCTCTCTTCCCCAATCTCACTCTCTCTCCTCCAGTCTCTCTCTCTCCACCAGTCTCTCTCTCTCTCCACCAGTCTCACTCTTTCTCCCCCAGTCTCACTCTCTCTCCCCCAGTCTCACTCTCTCTCCCCCATTCTCACTCTCTCTCCCCCAGTCTCACTCTCTCTCCCCCAGTCTCACTCTCTCTCCCCAGTCTCACTCTCTCTCCTCCAGTCTCTCTCTCTCTCCACCAGTCTCTCTCTCTCTCCACCAGTCTCTCTCTCTCTCCACCAGTCTCTCTCTCACTCTTTCTCCCCCAGTCTCTCTCTCACTCTTTCTCCCCCAGTCTCACTCTCTCTTCCCCAGTCTCACTCTTTTCCCCCAGTCTCACTCTCTCTCCCCCAGTCTCACTCTCTCTCCCCCAGTCTCACTCTCTCTCCCCCAGTCTCACTCTCTCTCCCCCAGTCTCACTCTCTCTCCCCCAGTCTCACTCTCTCTCTCTCCACCAGTCTCACTCTTTCTCCCCCAGTCTCACTCTTTCTCCCCCAGTCTCACTCTTTCTCCCCCAGTCTCACTCTCTCTTCCCCAGTCTCACTCTCTTTCCCCCAGTCTCACTCTCTTTCCCCCAGTCTCACTCACTCTCCCCAGTCTCACTCTCTCTTCCCCAGTCTCACTCACTCTACCCCAGTCTCACTCTCTCTCCCCCAGTCTCACTCTCTCTCCCCCAGTCTCACTCTCTCTCCCCCAGTCTCACTCTCTCTCCTCCAGTCTCTCTCTCTCTCTCTCCACCAGTCTCTCTCTCTCTCCACCAGTCTCACTCTTTCTCACCCAGTCTCACTCTCTCTTCCCCAGTCTCACTCTCTTTCCCCCAGTCTCACTCTCTTTCCCCCAGTCTCACTCTCTCTCCCCCAGTCTCACTCTCTCTCCCCCAGTCTCACTCTCTCTCCCCCAGTCTCACTCTCACTCCTCCAGTCTCTCTCTCTCTCTCTCCACCAGTCTCTCTCTCTCTCCATCAGTCTTTCTCTCTCTCCACCAGTCTCTCTCTCTCTTTCTCCCCCAGTCTCACTCTCTCTTCCCCAGTCTCACTCTCTCTCCTCCAGTCTCTCTCGCTCTCCACCAGTCTCTCTCTCTCTCTCCATCAGTCTCTCTCTCCACCAGTCTCTGTCTCACTCTTTCTCTCCCAGACTCACTCTCTCTTCCCCAGTCTCACTCTCTCTTCCCCAGTCTCACTCTCTCTTCCCCAGTCTCACTCTCTCTTCCCCCAGTCTCACTCTCTTTCCCCCAGTCTAACTCTCTTTCCCCCAGTCTAACTCTCTCTCCCCCAGTCTCACTCACTCTCCCCCAGTCTCACTCTCTCTTCCCCAGTCTCACTCACTCTACCCCAGTCTCACTCTCTCTCCCCCAGTCTCACTCTCTCTCCCCCAGTCTCACTCTCTCTCCCCCAGTCTCACTCTCTCTCCCCCAGTCTCACTCTCTCTCCCCCAGTCTCACTCTCTCTCCCCCAGTCTCACTCTCTCTCCCCCAGTCTCACTCTCTCTCCCCCAGTCTCACTCTCTCTCCCCCAGTCTCACTCTCTCTCCCCCAGTCTCACTCTCTCTCCCCCAGTCTCACTCTCTCTCCCCCAGTCTCACTCTCTTTCCCCCAGTCTCACTCTCTCTCCCCCAGTCTCACTCTCTCTTCCCCAGTCTCACTCTCTCTTCCCCAGTCTCACTCTCTCTCCCCCAGTCTCACTCTCTCTCCACCAGTCTCACTCTCTCTCCACCAGTCTCTCTCTCTCTCTCTCCACCAGTCTCTCTCTCTCTCCACCAGTCTCACTCTTTCTCACCCAGTCTCACTCTTTCTCACCCAGTCTCACTCTCTCTTCCCCAGTCTCACTCTCTTTCCCCCAGTCTCACTCTCTCTCCCCCAGTCTCACTCTCTCTCCTCCAGTCTCACTCTCTCTCCTCCAGTCTCACTCTCTCTCCTCCAGTCTCTCTCTCTCTCCACCAGTCTTTCTCTCTCTCCACCAGTCTCTCTCTCACTCTTTCTCCCCCAGTCTCACTCTCTCTTCCCCAGTCTCACTCTCTCTCCCCCAGTCTCTCTCTTTCCCCCAGTCTCACTCTCTCTCCCCCAGTCTCACTCTCTTTCCCCCAGTCTCACTCTCTCTTCCCCAGTCTCACTCTCTCTCCCCCAGTCTCACTCTCTCTCCCCCAGTCTCACTCTCTCTCCCCCAGTCTCACTCTCTCTCCCCCAGTCTCACTCTCTCTCCCCCAGTCTCACTCTCACTCCTCCAGTCTCTCTCTCTCTCTCTCCACCAGTCTCTCTCTCTCTCCATCAGTCTTTCTCTCTCTCCACCAGTCTCTCTCTCTCTTTCTCCCCCAGTCTCACTCTCTCTTCCCCAGTCTCACTCTCTCTCCTCCAGTCTCTCTCTCTCTCCGGCAGTCTCTCTCTCTCTTTCTCCCCCAGTCTCACTCTCCCTTCCCCAGTCTCACTCTCTTTCCCCCAGTCTCACTCTCTCTCCCCCAGTCTCACTCTCTCTCCCCCAGTCTCACTCTCTCTCCCCCAGTCTCACTCTCTCTCCCCCAGTCTCACTCTCTCTTCCCCAATCTCACTCTCTCTCCTCCAGTCTCTCTCTCTCTACCAGTCTCTCTCTCTCTCCACCAGTCTCACTCTTTCTCCCCCAGTCTCACTCTCTCTTCCCCAGTCTCACTCTCTCTCCCCAGTCTCACTCTCTCTCCCCCAGTCTCACTCTCTCTCCCCCAGTCTCACTCTCTCTCCCCCAGTCTCACTCTCTCTCCCCCAGTCTCACTCTCTCTCCCCCAGTCTCACTCTCTCTCCCCCAGTCTCACTCTCTCTCCCCCAGTCTCACTCTCTCTCCCCCAGTCTCACTCTCTCTCCCCCAGTCTCACTCTCTCTCCCCCAGTCTCACTCTCTCTCCCCCAGTCTCACTCTCTCTCCCCCAGTCTCACTCTCTCTCCCCCAGTCTCACTCTCTCTCCCCCAGTCTCACTCTCTCTCCCCCAGTCTCACTCTCTCTCCCCCAGTCTCACTCACTCTACCCCAGTCTCACTCTCTCTCCCCCAGTCTCACTCTCTCTCCCCCAGTCTCACTCTCTCTCCTCCAGTCTCTCTCTCTCTTTCTCTCCCAGTCTCACTCTCCCTTCCCCAGTCTCACTCTCTTTCCCCCAGTCTCACTCTCTTTCCCCCAGTCTCACTCTCTCTCTCCCAGTCTCACTCTCTCTCCCCCAGTCTCACTCTCCCTTCCCCAGTCTCACTCTCTTTCCCCCAGTCTCACTCTCTCTCTCCCAGTCTCACTCTCTCTGCCCCAGTCTCACTCTCTCTTCCCCAATCTCACTCTCTCTCCTCCAGTCTCTCTCTCTCTCCACCAGTCTCACTCTTTCTCCCCCAGTCTCACTCTCTCTCCCCCAGTCTCACTCTCTCTCCCCCAGTCTCACTCTCTCTCCCCCATTCTCACTCTCTCTCCCCCAGTCTCACTCTCTCTCCCCCAGTCTCACTCTCTCTCCCCCAGTCTCACTCTCTCTCCTCCAGTCTCTCTCTCTCTCCACCAGTCTCTCTCTCTCTCCACCAGTCTCTCTCTCTCTCCACCAGTCTCTCTCTCACTCTTTCTCCCCCAGTCTCACTCTCTCTCCACCAGTCTCTCTCTCACTCTTTCTCCCCCAGTCTCACTCTCTCTTCCCCCAGTCTCACTCTCTCTTCCCCAGTCTCACTCTTTTCCCCCAGTCTCACTCTCTCTCCCCCAGTCTCACTCTCTCTCCCCCAGTCTCTCTCTCTCTCCACCAGTCTCTCTCTCTCCCCCACCAGTCTCTCTCTCTCTCCACCAGTCTCTCTCTCACTCTTTCTCCCCCAGTCTCACTCTCTCTCCACCAGTCTCTCTCTCACTCTTTCTCCCCCAGTCTCACTCTCTCTTCCCCAGTCTCACTCTTTTCCCCCAGTCTCACTCTCTCTCCCCCAGTCTCACTCTCTCTCCCCCAGTCTCACTCTCTCTCCCCCAGTCTCTCTCTCTCTCCACCAGTCTCACTCTTTCTCCCCCAGTCTCACTCTTTCTCCCCCAGTCTCACTCTTTCTCCCCCAGTCTCACTCTCTCTTCCCCAGTCTCACTCTCTTTCCCCCAGTCTCACTCTCTTTCCCCCAGTCTCACTCTCTCTCCCCAGTCTCACTCTCTCTTCCCCAGTCTCACTCACTCTACCCCAGTCTCACTCTCTCTCCCCCAGTCTCACTCTCTCTCCCCCAGTCTCACTCTCTCTCCCCCCAGTCTCACTCTCACTCCTCCAGTCTCTCTCTCTCTCTCCACCAGTCTCTCTCTCTCTCCATCAGTCTTTCTCTCTCTCCACCAGTCTCTCTCTCTCTTTCTCCCCCAGTCTCACTCTCTCTTCCCCAGTCTCACTCTCTCTCCTCCAGTCTCTCTCGCTCTCCACCAGTCTCTCTCTCTCTCTCCATCAGTCTCTCTCTCCACCAGTCTCTGTCTCACTCTTTCTCCCCCAGACTCACTCTCTCTTCCCCAGTCTCACTCTCTCTTCCCCAGTCTCACTCTCTCTTCCCCAGTCTCACTCTCTCTTCCCCCAGTCTCACTCTCTTTCCCCCAGTCTAACTCTCTTTCCCCCAGTCTCACTCTCTCTCCCCCAGTCTCACTCACTCTCCCCCAGTCTCACTCTCTCTTCCCCAGTCTCACTCTCTCTCCCCCAGTCTCACTCTCTCTCCCCCAGTCTCACTCTCTCTCCCCCAGTCTCACTCTCTCTCCCCCAGTCTCACTCTCTCTCCCCCAGTCTCACTCTCTCTCCCCCAGTCTCACTCTCTCTCCCCCAGTCTCACTCTCTCTCCCCCAGTCTCACTCTCTCTCCCCCAATCTCACTCTCTCTCCCCCAGTCTCACTCTCTCTCCCCCAGTCTCACTCTCTCTCCCCCAGTCTCACTCTCTCTCCCCCAGTCTCACTCTCTTTCCCCCAGTCTCACTCTCTCTCCCCCAGTCTCACTCTCTCTTCCCCAGTCTCACTCTCTCTTCCCCAGTCTCACTCTCTCTCCCCCAGTCTCTCTCTCTCTCTCTCCACCAGTCTCTCTCTCTCTCCACCAGTCTCACTCTTTCTCACCCAGTCTCACTCTCTCTTCCCCAGTCTCACTCTCTTTCCCCCAGTCTCACTCTCTCTCCCCCAGTCTCACTCTCTCTCCTCCAGTCTCACTCTCTCTCCTCCAGTCTCACTCTCTCTCCTCCAGTCTCTCTCTCTCTCCACCAGTCTCTCTCTCTCTCCACCAGTCTCTCTCTCACTCTTTCTCCCCCAGTCTCACTCTCTCTTCCCCAGTCTCACTCTCTTTCCCCCAGTCTCTCTCTTTCCCCCAGTCTCACTCTCTCTCCCCCAGTCTCACTCTCTTTCCCCCAGTCTCACTCTCTCTTCCCCAGTCTCACTCTCTCTCCCCCAGTCTCACTCTCTCTCCCCCAGTCTCACTCTCTCTCCCCCAGTCTCACTCTCTCTCCCCCAGTCTCACTCTCTCTCCCCCAGTCTCACTCTCTCTCCCCCAGTCTCACTCTCTCTCCCCCAGTCTCACTCTCTCTCCCCCAGTCTCACTCTCTCTCCCCCAGTCTCACTCTCTCTCCCCCAGTCTCACTCTCTCTCCCCCAGTCTCACTCTCTCTCCCCCAGTCTCACTCTCACTCCTCCAGTCTCTCTCTCTCTCTCTCCACCAGTCTCTCTCTCTCTCCATCAGTCTTTCTCTCTCTCCACCAGTCTCTCTCTCTCTTTCTCCCCCAGTCTCACTCTCTCTTCCCCAGTCTCACTCTCTCTCCTCCAGTCTCTCTCTCTCTCCGGCAGTCTCTCTCTCTCTTTCTCCCCCAGTCTCACTCTCCCTTCCCCAGTCTCACTCTCTTTCCCGCAGTCTCACTCTCTCTCCCCCAGTCTCACTCTCTCTCCCCCAGTCTCACTCTCTCTCCCCCAGTCTCACTCTCTCTCCCCCAGTCTCACTCTCTCTTCCCCAATCTCACTCTCTCTCCTCCAGTCTCTCTCTCTCCACCAGTCTCTCTCTCTCTCCACCAGTCTCACTCTTTCTCCCCCAGTCTCACTCTCTCTTCCCCAGTCTCACTCTCTCTCCCCCAGTCTCACTCTCTCTCCCCCAGTCTCACTCTCTCTCCCCCAGTCTCACTCTCTCTCCCCCAGTCTCACTCTCTCTCCCCCAGTCTCACTCTCTCTCCCCCAGTCTCACTCTCTCTCCCCCAGTCTCACTCTCTCTCCCCCAGTCTCACTCTCTCTCCCCCAGTCTCACTCTCTCTCCTCCAGTCTCTCTCTCTCTCCACCAGTCTCTCTCTCACTCTTTCTCCCCCAGTCTCACTCTCTCTTCCCCAGTCTCACTCTCTCTTCCCCAGTCTCACTCTCTCTTCCCCAGTCTCACTCTCTCTTCCCCCAGTCTCACTCTCTCTTCCCCCAGTCTAACTCTCTTTCCCCCAGTCTCACTCTCTCTCCCCCAGTCTCACTCACTCTCCCCCAGTCTCACTCTCTCTTCCCCAGTCTCACTCTCTCTCCCCCAGTCTCACTCTCTCTCCCCCAGTCTCACTCTCTCTCCCCCAGTCTCACTCTCTCTCCCCCAGTCTCACTCTCTCTCCCCCAGTCTCACTCTCTCTCCCCCAGTCTCACTCTCTCTCCCCCAGTCTCACTCTCTCTCCCCCAGTCTCACTCTCTCTTCCCCAGTCTCACTCACTCTACACCAGTCTCACTCTCTCTCCCCCAGTCTCACTCTCTCTCCTCCAGTCTCTCTCTCTCTCTCTCCACCAGTCTCTCTCTCTCTCCACCAGTCTCACTCTTTCTCACCCAGTCTCACTCTCTCTTCCCCAGTCTCACTCTCTTTCCCCCAGTCTCACTCTCTCTCCCCCAGTCTCACTCTCTGTCCTCCAGTCTCACTCTCTTTCCCCCAGTCTCACTCTCTTTCCCCCAGTCTCACTCTCTTTCCCCCAGTCTCACTCTCTCTCCCCCAGTCTCACTCTCTCTCCCCCAGTCTCACTCTCTCTCCCCCAGTCTCACTCTCTCTCCCCCAGTCTCACTCTCTCTCCCCCAGTCTCACTCTCTCTCCCCCAGTCTCACTCTCTCTCCCCCAGTCTCACTCTCTCTCCCCCAGTCTCACTCTCTCTCCCCCAGTCTCACTCTCTCTCCCCCAGTCTCACTCTCTCTCCCCCAGTCTCACTCTCTCTCCCCCAGTCTCACTCTCTCTCCCCCAGTCTCACTCTCTCTCCCCCACCAGTCTCTCTCTCTCTCTCTCTCTCCACCAGTCTCACTCTTTCTCCCCCAGTCTCACTCTTTCTCCCCCAGTCTCACTCTCTCTTCCCCAGTCTCACTCTCTCTTCCCCAGTCTCACTCTCTTTCCCCCAGTCTCACTCTCTCTCCCCCAGTCTCACTCTCTCTCCCCCAGTCTCAAACTCTCCCCCAGTCTCACTCTCTCTCCCCCAGTCTCACTCTCTCTCCCCCAGTCTCACTCTCTCTCCCCCAGTCTCACTCTCACTCCTCCAGTCTCTCTCTCTCTCTCTCCACCAGTCTCTCTCTCTCTCCATCAGTCTTTCTCTCTCTCCACCAGTCTCTCTCTCTCTTTCTCCCCCAGTCTCACTCTCTCTTCCCCAGTCTCACTCTCTCTCCTCCAGTCTCTCTCGCTCTCCACCAGTCTCTCTCTCTCTCTCCATCAGTCTCTCTCTCCACCAGTCTCTCTCTCACTCTTTCTCCCCCAGACTCACTCTCTCTTCCCGTCTCACTCTCTCTTCCCCAGTCTCACTCTCTTTCCCCCAGTCTCACTCTCTCTCCCCCAGTCTCACTCTCTCTCCACCAGTCTCACTCTCTCTCCACCAGTCTCACTCTCTCTCCACCAGTCTCACTCTCTCTCCACCAGTCTCACTCTCTCTTCCCCAGTCTCACTTTCATTCCCCCAGTCTCACTCTCTCTCCCCCAGTCTCACTCTCTCTCCCCCAGTCTCAGTCTCTCCCCCAGTCTCACTCTCTCTCCCTCAGTCTCACTCTCTCTCCTCCAGTCTCTCTCTCTCTCCACCAGTCTCTCTCTCTCTCTCCATCAGTCTTTCTCTCTCTCCACCAGTCTCTCTCTCACTTTTTCTCCCCCAGTCTCACTCTCTCTTCCCCAGTCTCACTCTCCCCCCTCCAGTCTCTCTCTCTCTCCCCCAGTCTCACTCTCTCTCCCCCAGTCTCACTCTCTTTCCCCCAGTCTCACTCTCTCTCTCCACCAGTCTCTCTCTCTCTCCACCAGTCTGTCTCTCTCTCCACCAGTCTCTCTCTCACTCTTTTTGCCCCACTCTCACTCTCTCTTCCCCAGTCTCACTCTCTCTCCCCCAGTCTCACTCTCTCTCCCCCAGTCTCACTCTCTCTCCCCCAGTCTCACTCTCTCTCCCCCAGTCTCTCTCTCTCTCCGCCAGTCTCTCTCTCTCCATCAGTCTCTCTCTCTCTCTCCACCAGTCTCTCTCACTCTTTCTCCCCCAGTCTCACTCTCTCTCCCCCAGTCTCACTCTCTCTCCCCCAGTCTCACTCTCTCTCCCCCAGTCTCACTCTCTCTCCCCCAGTCTCACTCTCTCTCCCCCAGTCTCACTCTCTCTCCCCCAGTCTCACTCTCTCTCCCCCAGTCTCACTCTCTCTCCCCCAGTCTCACTCTCTCTCCCCCAGTCTCACTCTCTCTCCCCCAGTCTCACTCTCTCTCCCCCAGTCTCACTCTCTCTCCCCCAGTCTCACTCTCTCTCCCCCAGTCTCACTCTCTCTCCCCCAGTCTCACTCTCTCTCCCCCAGTCTCACTCTCTCTCCCCCAGTCTCACTCTCTCTCCCCCAGTCTCACTCTCTCTCCCCCAGTCTCACTCCCTCTCCTCCAGTCTCTCTCTCTCTCCACCAGTCTCTCTCTCTCTCCCCCAGTCTCACTCTTTCTCCCCCAGTCTCACTCTCTCTTCCCCAGTCTCACTCTCTCTCCCCCCAGTCTCACGCTCTCTCCCTCAGTCTCACTCTCTCTCCCCCAGTCTCACTCTCTCTCCCCCAGTCTCACTCTCTCTCCCCCAGTCTCACTCTCTCTACTCCAGTCTCTCTCTCTCTCCACCAGTCTCTCTCTCTCTCCATCAGTCTCTCTCTCTCTCCACCAGTCGCACTCTTTCTCCCCCAGTCTCACTCTCTCTTCCCCAGTCTCACTCTTTTCCCCCAGTCTCACTCTCTTTCCCCCAGTCTCACTCTCTTTCCCCCAGTCTCACTCTCTCTCCCCCAGTCTCACTCTCTCTCCCCCAGTCTCACTCTCTCTCCCCCAGTCTCACTCTCTCTCCCCCAGTCTCACTCTCTCTCCCCCAGTCTCACTCTCTCTCCACCAGTCTCACTCTCTCTCTCTCCACCAGTCTCTCTCTCTCTCCACCAGTCTCACTCTTTCTCCCCCAGTCTCGCTCTCTTTCCCCCAGTCTCACTCTCGTTCCCCCAGTCTCACTCTCTTTCCCCCAGTCTCACTCTCTTTCCCCCAGTCTCACTCTCTCTCCCCAGTCTCACTCTCTCTTCCCCAGTCTCACTCTCTCTCCCCCAGTCTCACTCTCTCTCCCCCAGTCTCACTCTCTCTCCCCCAGTCTCACTCTCTCTCCTCCAGTCTCTCTCTCTCTCTCTCCACCAGTCTTTCTCTCTCTCCACCAGTCTCACTCTTTCTCACCCAGTCTCACTCTCTCTTCCCCAGTCTCACTCTCTTTCCCCCACTCTCACTCTCTCTCCCCCAGTCTCACTCTCTCTCCCCCAGTCTCACTCTCTCTCCCCCAGTCTCACTCTCTCTCCCCCAGTCTCACTCTCTCTCCCCCAGTCTCACTCTCTCTCCCCCAGTCTCACTCTCTCTCCCCCAGTCTCACTCTCTCTCCCCCAGTCTCACTCTCTCTCCCCCAGTCTCACTCTCTCTCCCCCAGTCTCACTCTCTCTCCCCCAGTCTCACTCTCTCTCCCCCAGTCTCACTCTCTGTCCCCCAGTCTCACTCACTCCACCCCAGTCTCACTCACTCCACCCCAGTCTCACTCTCTCTCCCCCAGTCTCACTCTCTCTCCCCCAGTCTCACTCTCTCTTTCTCAGTCTCACTCTCTCTTCCCCAGTCTCACTCTCTCTCCTCCAGTCTCTCTCTCTCTCTCTCCACCAGTCTTTCTCTCTCTCCACCAGTCTCACTCTTTCTCACCCAGTCTCACTCTCTCTTCCCCAGTCTCACTCTCTCTCCCCCAGTCTCACTCTCTCTCCCCCAGTCTCACTCTCTCTCCTCCAGTCTCACTCTCTCTCCTCCAGTCTCACTCTCTCTCCTCCAGTCTCTCTCTCTCTCCACCAGTCTCTCTCTCACTCTTTCTCCACCAGTCTCAATCTCTCTTCCCCAGTCTCACTCTCTTTCCCCCAGTCTCACTCTCTCTCCCCCAGTCTCACTCTCTCTCCCCCAGTCTCACTCTCTCTCCCCCAGTCTCACTCTCTCTCCCCCAGTCTCACTCTCTCTCCCCCAGTCTCACTCTCTCTCCCCCAGTCTCACTCTCTCTCCCCCAGTCTCACTCTCTCTCCCCCAGTCTCACTCTCTCTCCCCCAGTCTCACTCTCTCTCCCCCAGTCTCACTCTCTCTCCACCAGTCTCACTCTCTCTCCCCCAGTCTCACTCTCTCTCCCCCAGTCTCACTCTCTCTCCCCCAGTCTCACTCTCTCTCCCCCAGTCCCACTCTCTCTCCCCCAGTCTCACTCTCTCTCCTCCAGTCTCACTCTCTCTCCTCCAGTCTCTCTCTCTCTCCATCAGTCTCTCTCTCTCTTCCCCAGTCTCACTCTCTCTTCCCCAGTCTCTCTCTCTCTTCCCCAGTCTCACTCCCTCTCCTCCAGTCTCTCTCTCTCTCTCTCCACCAGTCTCTCTCTCTCTCCACCAGTCTCACTCTTTCTCACCCAGTCTCACTCTCTCTTCCCCAGTCTCACTCTCTTTCCCCCAGTCTCACTCTCTCTCCCCCAGTCTCACTCTCTCTCCCCCAGTCTCACTCTCTCTCCTCCAGTCTCACTCTCTCTCCTCCAGTCTCTCTCTCTCTCCTCCAGTCTCTCTCTCTCTCCATCAGTCTCTCTCTCTCTCCACCAGTCTCTCTCTCACTCTTTCTCCCCCAGTCTCACTCTCTCTTCCCCAGTCTCACTCTCTCTCCCCCAGTCTCACTCTCTCTCCCCCAGTCTCTCTCTCTCTCCGCCAGTCTCTCTCTCTCCATCAGTCTCTCTCTCTCTCTCCACCAGTCTCTCTCACTCTTTCTCCCCCAGTCTCACTCTCTCTCCCCCAGTCTCACTCTCTCTCCCCCAGTCTCACTCTCTCTCCCCCAGTCTCACTCTCTCTCCCCCAGTCTCACTCTCTCTCCCCCAGTCTCACTCTCTCTCCCCCAGTCTCACTCTCTCTCCCCCAGTCTCACTCTCTCTCCCCCAGTCTCACTCTCTCTCCCCCAGTCTCACTCTCTCTCCCCCAGTCTCACTCTCTCTCCCCCAGTCTCACTCTCTCTCCCCCAGTCTCACTCTCTCTCCCCCAGTCTCACTCTCTCTCCCCCAGTCTCACTCTCTCTCCCCCAGTCTCACTCTCTCTCCCCCAGTCTCACTCCCTCTCCTCCAGTCTCTCTCTCTCTCCACCAGTCTCTCTCTCTCTCCCCCAGTCTCACTCTTTCTCCCCCAGTCTCACTCTCTCTTCCCCAGTCTCACTCTCTCTCCCCCCAGTCTCACGCTCTCTCCCTCAGTCTCACTCTCTCTCCCCCAGTCTCACTCTCTCTCCCCCAGTCTCACTCTCTCTCCCCCAGTCTCACTCTCTCTACTCCAGTCTCTCTCTCTCTCCACCAGTCTCTCTCTCTCTCCATCAGTCTCTCTCTCTCTCCACCAGTCGCACTCTTTCTCCCCCAGTCTCACTCTCTCTTCCCCAGTCTCACTCTTTTCCCCCAGTCTCACTCTCTTTCCCCCAGTCTCACTCTCTTTCCCCCAGTCTCACTCTCTCTCCCCCAGTCTCACTCTCTCTCCCCCAGTCTCACTCTCTCTCCCCCAGTCTCACTCTCTCTCCCCCAGTCTCACTCTCTCTCCCCCAGTCTCACTCTCTCTCCACCAGTCTCACTCTCTCTCTCTCCACCAGTCTCTCTCTCTCTCCACCAGTCTCACTCTTTCTCCCCCAGTCTCGCTCTCTTTCCCCCAGTCTCACTCTCGTTCCCCCAGTCTCACTCTCTTTCCCCCAGTCTCACTCTCTTTCCCCCAGTCTCACTCTCTCTCCCCAGTCTCACTCTCTCTTCCCCAGTCTCACTCTCTCTCCCCCAGTCTCACTCTCTCTCCCCCAGTCTCACTCTCTCTCCCCCAGTCTCACTCTCTCTCCTCCAGTCTCTCTCTCTCTCTCTCCACCAGTCTTTCTCTCTCTCCACCAGTCTCACTCTTTCTCACCCAGTCTCACTCTCTCTTCCCCAGTCTCACTCTCTCTCCCCCACTCTCACTCTCTCTCCCCCAGTCTCACTCTCTCTCCCCCAGTCTCACTCTCTCTCCCCCAGTCTCACTCTCTCTCCCCCAGTCTCACTCTCTCTCCCCCAGTCTCACTCTCTCTCCCCCAGTCTCACTCTCTCTCCCCCAGTCTCACTCTCTCTCCCCCAGTCTCACTCTCTCTCCCCCAGTCTCACTCTCTCTCCCCCAGTCTCACTCTCTCTCCCCCAGTCTCACTCACTCCACCCCAGTCTCACTCACTCCACCCCAGTCTCACTCTCTCTCCCCCAGTCTCACTCTCTCTCCCCCAGTCTCACTCTCTCTTTCTCAGTCTCACTCTCTCTTCCCCAGTCTCACTCTCTCTCCTCCAGTCTCTCTCTCTCTCTCTCCACCAGTCTTTCTCTCTCTCCACCAGTCTCACTCTTTCTCACCCAGTCTCACTCTCTCTTCCCCAGTCTCACTCTCTCTCCCCCAGTCTCACTCTCTCTCCCCCAGTCTCACTCTCTCTCCTCCAGTCTCACTCTCTCTCCTCCAGTCTCACTCTCTCTCCTCCAGTCTCTCTCTCTCTCCACCAGTCTCTCTCTCACTCTTTCTCCACCAGTCTCAATCTCTCTTCCCCAGTCTCACTCTCTTTCCCCCAGTCTCACTCTCTCTCCCCCAGTCTCACTCTCTCTCCCCCAGTCTCACTCTCTCTCCCCCAGTCTCACTCTCTCTCCCCCAGTCTCACTCTCTCTCCCCCAGTCTCACTCTCTCTCCCCCAGTCTCACTCTCTCTCCCCCAGTCTCACTCTCTCTCCCCCAGTCTCACTCTCTCTCCCCCAGTCTCACTCTCTCTCCCCCAGTCTCACTCTCTCTCCCCCAGTCTCACTCTCTCTCCCCCAGTCTCACTCTCTCTCCCCCAGTCTCACTCTCTCTCCCCCAGTCTCACTCTCTCTCCCCCAGTCCCACTCTCTCTCCCCCAGTCTCACTCTCTCTCCTCCAGTCTCACTCTCTCTCCTCCAGTCTCTCTCTCTCTCCATCAGTCTCTCTCTCTCTTCCCCAGTCTCACTCTCTCTTCCCCAGTCTCTCTCTCTCTTCCCCAGTCTCACTCCCTCTCCTCCAGTCTCTCTCTCTCTCTCTCCACCAGTCTCTCTCTCTCTCCACCAGTCTCACTCTTTCTCACCCAGTCTCACTCTCTCTTCCCCAGTCTCACTCTCTTTCCCCCAGTCTCACTCTCTCTCCCCCAGTCTCACTCTCTCTCCCCCAGTCTCACTCTCTCTCCTCCAGTCTCACTCTCTCTCCTCCAGTCTCTCTCTCTCTCCTCCAGTCTCTCTCTCTCTCCATCAGTCTCTCTCTCTCTCCACCAGTCTCTCTCTCACTCTTTCTCCCCCAGTCTCACTCTCTCTTCCCCAGTCTCACTCTCTGTCCCCCAGTCTCACTCTCTTTCCCCCAGTCTCACTCTCTTTCCCCCAGTCTCACTCTCTCTCCCCCAGTCTCACTCTCTCTCCCCCAGTCTCACTCTCTCTCCCCCAGTCTCACTCTCTCTCCCCCAGTCTCACTCTCTCTCCCCCAGTCTCACTCTCTCTCCCCCAGTCTCACTCTCTCTCCCCCACCAGTCTCTCTCTCTCTCCACCACCAGTCTCTCTCTCTCTCCACCAGTCTCACTCTTTCTCCCCTAGTCTCACTCTCTCTTCCCCAGTCTCACTCTCTTTCCCCCAGTCTCACTCTCTTTCCCCCAGTCTCACTCTCTCTCCCCCAGTCTCACTCTCTCTCCCCCAGTCTCACTCTCTCTCCCCCAGTCTCACTCTCTCCCCCAGTCTCACTCTCTCCCCCAGTCTCACTCTCTCCCCAGTCTCACTCTCTCCCCCAGTCTCACTCTCTCTCCCCCAGTCTCACTCTCACTCCTCCAGTCTCTCTCTCTCTCTCCACCAGTCTCTCTCTCTCTCCATCAGTCTTTCTCTCTCTCCACCAGTCTCACTCTCTCTCCCCCAGTCTCACTCTCTTTCCCCCAGTCTCACTCTCTTTCCCCCAGTCTCACTCTCTTTCCCCCAGTCTCACTCTCTTTCCCCCAGTCTCATTCTCTCTCCCCCAGTCTCACTCACTCTCCCCCAGTCTCACTCACTCTCCCCCAGTCTCACTCTCTCTTCCCCAGTCTCACTCACTCTACCCCAGTCTCACTCACTCTACCCCAGTCTCACTCTCTTTCCCCCAGTCTCACTCTCTTTCCCCCAGTCTCACTCTCTCTCTCCCAGTCTCACTCTCTCTCCCCCAGTCTCACTCTCTCTCCCCCAGTCTCACTCTCTCCCCCAGTCTCACTCTCTCCCCCAGTCTCACTCTCTCCCCCAGTCTCACTCTCTCTTCCCCAGTCTCACTCTTTTTCCCCCAGTCTCACTCTCTCTTCCCCAGTCTCACTCTCTCTCCCCCAGTCTCACTCTCTCTCCCCCAGTCTCACTCTCTCTCCCCCAGTCTCACTCTCTCTCCCCCAGTCTCACTCTCTCTCCCCCAGTCTCACTCTCTCTCCCCCAGTCTCACTCTCTCTCCCCCAGTCTCTCTCTCTCTCCACCAGTCTCTCTCTCTCTCTCTCCATCAGTCTTTCTCTCTCTCCACCAGTCTCTCTCTCACTCTTTCTCCCCCAGTCTCACTCTCTCTTCCCCAGTCTCACTCTCCCTCCTCCAGTCTCTCTCTCTCTCCCCGTCTCACTCTCTCTCCCCCAGTCTCACTCTCTCTCTCCACCAGTCTCACTCTCTCTCTCCACCAGTCTCTCTCTCTCTCCACCAGTCTCTCTCTCTCTCCGCCAGTCTCTCTCTCCACCAGTCTCTCTCACTCTCTCTCCCCCAGTCTCACTCTCTCTCCCCCAGTCTCACTCTCTCTCCCCCAGTCTCACTCTCTCTCCCCCAGTCTCACTCTCTCTCCCCCAGTCTCACTCTCTCTCCCCCAGTCTCACTCTCTCTCCCCCAGTCTCACTCTCTCTCCCCCAGTCTCACTCTCTCTCCCCCAGTCTCACTCTCTCTCTCTCCACCAGTCTCTCTCTCTCTCCATCAGTCTTTCTCTCTCTCCACCAGTCTCTCTCTCTCTTTCTCCCCCAGTCTCACTCTCTCTTCCCCAGTCTCACGCTCTCTCCTCCAGTCTCTCTCGCTCTCCACCAGTCTCTCTCTCTCTCTCCATCAGTCTCTCTCTCCACCAGTCTCTCTCTCACTCTTTCTCCCCCAGACTCACTCTCTCTTCCCCAGTCTCACTCTCTCTTCCCCAGTCTCACTCTCTTTCCCCCAGTCTCACTCTCTTTCCCCCAGTCTCACTCACTCTCCCCCAGTCTCACTCTCTCTCCCCCAGTCTCACTCTCTCTCCCCCAGTCTCACTCTCTCTCCCCCAGTCTCACTCTCTCTCCCCCAGTCTCACTCTCTCTCCACCAGTCTCACTCTTTCTCCCCCAGTCTCACTCTCTCTTCCCCAGTCTCACTCTCTCTTCCCCAGTCTCACTCTCTCTCCCCCAGTCTCACTCTCTCTCCTCCAGTCTCTCTCTCTCTCCAGCAGTCTCTCTCTCTCTCTCCATCAGTCTTTCTCTCTCTCCACCAGTCTCTCTCTCACTCTTTCTCCCCCAGTCTCACTCTCTCTTCCCCAGTCTCACTCTCTTTCCCGCAGTCTCACTCTCTTTCCCCCAGACTCACTCTCTCTCCCCCAGTCTCACTCTCTCTCCCCCAGTCTCACTCTCTCTCCCCCAGTCTCACTCTCTCTCCCCCAGTCTCACTCTCTCTCCCCCAGTCTCACTCTCTCTCCCCCAGTCTCACTCTCTCTCCCCCAGTCTCACTCTCTCTCCCCCAGTCTCACTCTCTCTCCCCCAGTCTCACTCTCTCTCCCCCAGTCTCACTCTCTCTCCCCCAGTCTCACTCTCTCTCCCCCAGTCTCACTCTCTCTCCCCCAGTCTCACTCTCTCTCCCCCAGTCTCTCTCTCACTCTTTCTTCCCCAGTCTCACTCTCTCTTCCCCAGTCTCACTCTCTCTCCCCCAGTCTCACTCTCTCTCCCCCAGTCTCACTCTCTCTCTCTCCACCAGTCTCACTCTCTCTCTCTCCACCAGTCTCACTCTCTCTCCTCCAGTCTCACTCTTTCTCCCCCAGTCTCACTCTTTCTCCCCCAGTCTCACTCTCTTTCCCCCAGTCTCACTCTCTTTCCCCCAGTCTCACTCTCTCTCCCCCAGTCTCACTCTCTCCCCCAGTCTCAATCTCTCCCCCAGTCTCACTCTCTCCCCCAGTCTCACTCTCTCTCCCCCAGTCTCACTCTCACTCCTCCAGTCTCTCTCTCTCTCTCCACCAGTCTCTCTCTCTCTCCATCAGTCTTTCTCTCTCTCCACCAGTCTCTCTCTCTCTTTCTCCCCCAATCTCACTCTCTCTTCCCCAGTCTCACTCTCTCTCCTCCAGTCTCTCTCGCTCTCCACCAGTCTCTCTCTCTCTCTCCATCAGTCTCTCTCTCCACCTGTCTCTCTCTCACTCTTTCTCCCCCAGACTCACTCTCTCTTCCCCAGTCTCACTCTCTCTTCCCCAGTCTCACTCTCTTTCCCCCAGTCTCACTCTCTTTCCCCCAGTCTCACTCTCTTTCCCCCAGTCTCATTCTCTCTCCCCCAGTCTCACTCACTCTCCCCCAGTCTCACTCTCTCTTCCCCAGTCTCACTCACTCGACCCCAGTCTCACTCACTCGACCCCAGTCTCACTCACTCTACCCCAGTCTCACTCTCTCTCCCCCAGTCTCACTCTCTTTCCCCCAGTCTCACTCTCTCTTCCCCAGTCTCACTCTCTCTCTCTCCCCCAGTCTCACTCTCTCTCCCCCAGTCTCAGTCTCTCCCCCAGTCTCACTCTCTCTCCCCCAGTCTCACTCTCTCTCCTCCAGTCTCTCTCTCTCTCCACCAGTCTCTCTCTCTCTCTCCATCAGTCTTTCTCTCTCTCCACCAGTCTCTCTCTCACTCTTTCTCCCCCAGTCTCACTCTCTCTTCCCCAGTCTTACTCTCCCTCCTCCAGTCTCTCTCTCTCTCCCCCAGTCTCACTCTCTCTCCCCCAGTCTCACTCTCTCTCCCCCAGTCTCACTCTCTCTCTCCACCAGTCTCTCTCTCTCTCCACCAGTCCCTCTCTCACTCTTTCTGCCCCACTCTCACACTCTCTCCCCCAGTCTCACTCTCTCTCCCCCAGTCTCTCTCTCTCCGCCAGTCTCACTCTCTCTCCGCCAGTCTCTCTCTCTCTCCACCAGTCTCTCTCACTCTTTCTCCCCCAGTCTCACTCTCTCTTCCCCAGTCTCACTCTCTTTCCCCCAGTCTCACTCTCTTTCCCCCAGTCTCACTCTCTCTCCCCCAGTCTCACTCTCTCTCCCCCAGTCTCACTCTCTCTCCCCCAGTCTCACTCTCTCTCCCCCAGTCTCACTCTCTCTCCCCCAGTCTCACTCTCTCTCCCCCAGTCTCACTCTCTCTCCCCCAGTCTCACTCTCTCTCCCCCAGTCTCACTCTCTCTCCCCCAGTCTCACTCTCTCTCCCCCAGTCTCACTCTCTCTCTCTCCACCAGTCTCTCTCTCTCTCCATCAGTCTTTCTCTCTCTCCACCAGTCTCTCTCTCTCTTTCTCCCCCAGTCTCACTCTCTCTTCCCCAGTCTCACGCTCTCTCCTCCAGTCTCTCTCGCTCTCCACCAGTCTCTCTCTCTCTCTCCATCAGTCTCTCTCTCCACCAGTCTCTCTCTCACTCTTTCTCCCCCAGACTCACTCTCTCTTCCCCAGTCTCACTCTCTCTTCCCCAGTCTCACTCTCTTTCCCCCAGTCTCACTCTCTTTCCCCCAGTCTAACTCTCTTTCCCCAGTCTCACTCTCTCTCCCCCAGTCTCACTCACTCTACCCCAGTCTCACTCTCTCTCCCCCAGTCTCACTCTCTCTCCCCCAGTCTCACTCTCTCTCCCCCAGTCTCACTCTCTCTCCACCAGTCTCACTCTTTCTCCCCCAGTCTCACTCTCTCTTCCCCAGTCTCACTCTCTCTTCCCCAGTCTCACTCTCTCTCCCCCAGTCTCACTCTCTCTCCCCCAGTCTCACTCTCTCTCCCCCAGTCTCACTCTCTCTCCCCCAGTCTCACTCTCTCTCCCCCAGTCTCACTCTCTCTCCCCCAGTCTCACTCTCTCTCCCCCAGTCTCACTCTCTCTCCCCCAGTCTCACTCTCTCTCCTCCAGTCTCTCTCTCTCTCCAGCAGTCTCTCTCTCTCTCTCCATCAGTCTTTCTCTCTCTCCACCAGTCTCTCTCTCACTCTTTCTCCCCCAGTCTCACTCTCTCTTCCCCAGTCTCACACTCTTTCCCCCAGTCTCACTCTCTCTCCCCCAGTCTCACTCTCTCTCCCCCAGTCTCACTCTCTCTCCCCCAGTCTCACTCTCTCTCCCCCAGTCTCACTCTCTCTCCCCCAGTCTCACTCTCTCTCCCCCAGTCTCACTCTCTCTCCCCCAGTCTCACTCTCTCTCCCCCAGTCTCACTCTCTCTCCCCCAGTCTCACTCTCTCTCCCCCAGTCTCACTCTCTCTCCCCCAGTCTCACTCTCTCTCCCCCAGTCTCACTCTCTCTCCCCCAGTCTCACTCTCTCTCCCCCAGCTCACTCTCTCTCCTCCAGTCTCACTCTCGCTCCTCCAGTCTCTCTCTCTCTCCACCAGTCTCTCTCTCACTCTTTCTCCCCCAGTCTCACTCTCTCTTCCCCAGTCTCACTCTTTTCCCCCAGTCTCACTCTCTCCCCCAGTCTCACTCTCTCTCCCCCAGTCTCACTCTCTCTCCCCCAGTCTCACTCTCTCTCCCCCAGTCTCACTCTCTCTCCCCCAGTCTCACTCTCTCTCCCCCAGTCTCACTCTCTCTCCCCCAGTCTCACTCTCTCTCCCCCAGTCTCACTCTCTCTCCCCCAGTCTCACTCTCTCTCTCTCCACCAGTCTCTCTCTCTCTCCACCAGTCTCTCTCTCACTCTTTCTCCCCCAGTCTCACTCTCTCTTCCCCAGTCTCACTCTTTTCCCCCAGTCTCACTCTCTTTCCCCCAGTCTCACTCTCTCTCCCCCAGTCTCACTCGCTCTCCCCCAGTCTCACTCGCTCTCCACCAGTCTCACTCTCTCTCCCCCAGTCTCACTCTCTCTCCCCCAGTCTCACTCTCTCTCCCCCAGTCTCACTCTCTCTCCCCCAGTCTCACTCTCTCTCCCCCAGTCTCACTCTCTCTCCCCCAGTCTCACTCTCTCTCCTCAAGTCTCTCTCTCTCTCCTCAAGTCTCTCTCTCTCTCCATCAGTCTCTCTCTCTCAATACCAGTCTCTCTCTCACTCTTTCTTCCCCAGTCTCACTCTCTCTTCCCCAGTCTCACTCTCTTTCCCCCAGTCTCACTCTCTCTCCCCCAGTCTCACTCTCTCTCCCCCAGTCTCACTCTCTCTCCCCCAGTCTCACTCTCTCTCTCTCCACCAGTCTCACTCTCTCTCCACCAGTCTCACTCTTTCTCCCCCAGTCTCACTCTTTCTCCCCCAGTCTCACTCTCTTTCCCCCAGTCTCACTCTCTTTCCCCCAGTCTCACTCTCTTTCCCCCAGTCTCACTCTCTTTCCCCCAGTCTCACTCTCTTTCCCCCAGTCTAACTCTCTCTCCCCCAGTCTCACTCTCTCTCCCCCAGTCTCACTCTCTCTCCCCTAGTCTCACTCTCTCTCCTCCAGTCTCTCTCTCTCTCCACCAGTCTCTCTCTCTCTCCACCAGTCTCTCTCTCTCCACCAGTCTCTCTCTCTCTCCACCAGTCTCTCTCTCACTCTTTCTCCCCCAGTCTCACTCTCTCTTCCCCAGTCTCACTCTCTCTTCCCCAGTCTCACTCTCTCTTCCCCAGTCTCACTCTCTCTCCCCCAGTCTCACTCTCTCTCCCCCAGTCTCACACTCTCTCTCTCCACCAGTCTCACTCTTTCTCCCCCAGTCTCACTCTTTCTCCCCCAGTCTCACTCTTTCTCCCCCAGTCTCACACTCTTTCCCCCAGTCTCACTCTCTTTCCCCCAGTCTAACTCTCTCTCCCCCAGTCTCACTCTCTCTCCACCAGTCTCTCTCTCTCTCCACCAGTCTCTCTCTCTCTCCACCAGTCTCTCTCTCACTCTTTCTCCCCCAGTCTCACTCTCTCATCCCCAGTCTCACTCTCTCTTCCCCAGTCTCACTCTCTTTCCCCCAGTCTCACTCTCTTTCCCCCAGTCTCACTCTCTTTCTCCCAGTCTCACTCTCTCTCCCCCAGTCTCACTCTCTCTTCCCCAGTCTCACTCATTCTACCCCAGTCTCACTCTCTCTCCCCCAGTCTCATTCTCTCTCCCCCAGTCTCTCTCTCTCTCTCTCTCCACCAGTCTCTCTCTCTCTCCACCAGTCTCACTCTTTCTCACCCAGTCTCACTCTCTCTTCCCCAGTCTCACTCTCTCTTCCCCAGTCTCACTCTCTCTCCCCCAGTCTCACTCTCTCTCCCCCATTCTCACTCTCTCTCCCCCAGTCTCACTCTCTCTCCCCCAGTCTCACTCTCTCTCCATCAGTCTCACTCTCTCTCCCCCAGTCTCACTCTCTCTCCCCCAGTCTCACTCTCTCTCCCCCAGTCTCACTCTCTCTCCCCCAGTCTCACTCTCTCTCCCCCAGTCTCACTCTCTCTCCCCCAGTCTCACTCTCTCTCCCCCAGTCTCACTCTCTCTCCCCCAGTCTCACTCTCTCTCCCCCAGTCTCACTCTCTCTCCCCCAGTCTCACTCTCTCTCCCCCAGTCTCACTCTCTCTCTCTCCACCAGTCTCACTCTCTCTCCCCCAGTCTCACTCTCTCTCTCTCCACCAGTCTCTCTCTCTCTCCATCAGTCTTTCTCTCTCTCCACCAGTCTCTCTCTCTCTTTCTCCCCCAGTCTCACTCTCTCTTCCCCAGTCTCACGCTCTCTCCTCCAGTCTCTCTCGCTCTCCACCAGTCTCTCTCTCTCTCTCCATCAGTCTCTCTCTCCACCAGTCTCTCTCTCACTCTTTCTCCCCCAGACTCACTCTCTCTTCCCCAGTCTCACTCTCTCTTCCCCAGTCTCACTCTCTCTCCCCCAGTCTCACTCTCTCTCCCCCAGTCTCACTCTCTCTCCCCCAGTCTCACTCTCTCTCCCCCAGTCTCACTCTCTCTTCCCCAGTCTCACTCTCTCTTCCCCAGTCTCACTCTCTTTCCCCCAGTCTCACTCTCTCTCCCCCAGTCTCACTCTCTCTCCCCCAGTCTCACTCTCTCTCCCCCACCAGTCTCTCTCTCTCTCCACCACCAGTCTCTCTCTCTCTCCACCAGTCTCACTCTTTCTCCCCTAGTCTCACTCTCTCTTCCCCAGTCTCACTCTCTTTCCCCCAGTCTCACTCTCTTTCCCCCAGTCTCACTCTCTCTCCCCCAGTCTCACTCTCTCTCCCCCAGTCTCACTCTCTCTCCCCCAGTCTCACTCTCTCCCCCAGTCTCACTCTCTCCCCCAGTCTCACTCTCTCTCCCCCAGTCTCACTCTCTCTCCCCCAGTCTCTCTCTCTCTCTCCACCAGTCTCTCTCTCTCTCCATCAGTCTTTCTCTCTCTCCACCAGTCTCACTCTCTCTCCCCCAGTCTCACTCTCTTTCCCCCAGTCTCACTCTCTTTCCCCCAGTCTCACTCTCTTTCCCCCAGTCTCATTCTCTCTCCCCCAGTCTCACTCACTCTCCCCCAGTCTCACTCTCTCTTCCCCAGTCTCACTCACTCTACCCCAGTCTCACTCACTCTACCCCAGTCTCACTCTCTTTCCCCCAGTCTCACTCTCTTTCCCCCAGTCTCACTCTCTCTCTCCCAGTCTCACTCTCTCTCCCCCAGTCTCACTCTCTCTCCCCCAGTCTCACTCTCTCCCCCAGTCTCACTCTCTCCCCCAGTCTCACTCTCTCCCCCAGTCTCACTCTCTCTTCCCCAGTCTCACTCTTTTTCCCCCAGTCTCACTCTCTCTTCCCCAGTCTCACTCTCTCTCCCCCAGTCTCACTCTCTCTCCCCCAGTCTCACTCTCTCTCCCCCAGTCTCACTCTCTCTCCCCCAGTCTCACTCTCTCTCCCCCAGTCTCACTCTCTCTCCTCCAGTCTCTCTCTCTCTCCACCAGTCTCTCTCTCTCTCTCTCCATCAGTCTTTCTCTCTCTCCACCAGTCTCTCTCTCACTCTTTCTCCCCCAGTCTCACTCTCTCTTCCCCAGTCTCACTCTCCCTCCTCCAGTCTCTCTCTCTCTCCCCGTCTCACTCTCTCTCCCCCAGTCTCACTCTCTCTCTCCACCAGTCTCACTCTCTCTCTCCACCAGTCTCACTCTCTCTCTCCACCAGTCTCTCTCTCTCTCCGCCAGTCTCTCTCTCCACCAGTCTCTCTCACTCTCTCTCCCCCAGTCTCACTCTCTCTCCCCCAGTCTCACTCTCTCTCCCCCAGTCTCACTCTCTCTCCCCCAGTCTCACTCTCTCTCCCCCAGTCTCACTCTCTCTCCCCCAGTCTCACTCTCTCTCCCCCAGTCTCACTCTCTCTCCCCCAGTCTCACTCTCTCTCCCCCAGTCTCACTCTCTCTCCCCCAGTCTCACTCTCTCTCCCCCAGTCTCACTCTCTCTCCCCCAGTCTCACTCTCTCTCCCCCAGTCTCACTCTCTCTCCCCCAGTCTCACTCTCTCTCCCCCAGTCTCACTCTCTCTCCCCCAGTCTCACTCTCTCCCCCAGTCTCACTCTCTCTCTCTCCACCAGTCTCTCTCTCTCTCCATCAGTCTTTCTCTCTCTCCACCAGTCTCTCTCTCTTTCTCCCCCAGTCTCACTCTCTCTTCCCCAGTCTCACGCTCTCTCCTCCAGTCTCTCTCGCTCTCCACCAGTCTCTCTCTCTCTCTCCATCAGTCTCTCTCTCCACCAGTCTCTCTCTCACTCTTTCTCCCCCAGACTCACTCTCTCTTCCCCAGTCTCACTCTCTCTTCCCCAGTCTCACTCTCTTTCCCCCAGTCTCACTCTCTTTCCCCCAGTCTCACTCACTCTCCCCCAGTCTCACTCTCTCTCCCCCAGTCTCACTCTCTCTCCCCCAGTCTCACTCTCTCTCCCCCAGTCTCACTCTCTCTCCCCCAGTCTCACTCTCTCTCCACCAGTCTCACTCTCTCTCCACCAGTCTCACTCTTTCTCCCCCAGTCTCACTCTCTCTTCCCCAGTCTCACTCTCTCTTCCCCAGTCTCACTCTCTTTCCCCCAGTCTCACTCTCTCTTCCCCAGTCTCACTCTCTCTCCCCCAGTCTCACTCTCTCTCCCCCAGTCTCACTCTCTCTCCCCCAGTCTCACTCTCTCTCCCCCAGTCTCACTCTCTCTCCCCCAGTCTCACTCTCTCTCCCCCAGTCTCACTCTCTCTCCCCCAGTCTCACTCTCTCTCCCCCAGTCTCACTCTCTCTCCCCCAGTCTCACTCTCTCCCCCAGTCTCACTCTCTCTCCCCCAGTCTCACTCTCTCTCCTCCAGTCTCTCTCTCTCTCCAGCAGTCTCTCTCTCTCTCTCCATCAGTCTTTCTCTCTCTCCACCAGTCTCTCTCTCACTCTTTCTCCCCCAGTCTCACTCTCTCTTCCCCAGTCTCACTCTCTTTCCCGCAGTCTCACTCTCTTTCCCCCAGACTCACTCTCTCTCCCCCAGTCTCACTCTCTCTCCCCCAGTCTCACTCTCTCTCCCCCAGTCTCACTCTCTCTCCCCCAGTCTCACTCTCTCTCCCCCAGTCTCACTCTCTCTCCCCCAGTCTCACTCTCTCTCCCCCAGTCTCACTCTCTCTCCCCCAGTCTCACTCTCTCTCCCCCAGTCTCACTCTCTCTCCCCCAGTCTCTCTCTCACTCTTTCTTCCCCAGTCTCACTCTCTCTTCCCCAGTCTCACTCTCTCTCCCCCAGTCTCACTCTCTCTCCCCCAGTCTCACTCTCTCTCTCTCCACCAGTCTCACTCTCTCTCTCTCCACCAGTCTCACTCTCTCTCCTCCAGTCTCACTCTTTCTCCCCCAGTCTCACTCTTTCTCCCCCAGTCTCACTCTTTCTCCCCCAGTCTCACTCTCTTTCCCCCAGTCTCACTCTCTTTCCCCCAGTCTCACTCTCTCTCCCCCAGTCTCACTCTCTCCCCCAGTCTCAATCTCTCCCCCAGTCTCACTCTCTCCCCCAGTCTCACTCTCTCTCCCCCAGTCTCACTCTCACTCCTCCAGTCTCTCTCTCTCTCTCCACCAGTCTCTCTCTCTCTCCATCAGTCTTTCTCTCTCTCCACCAGTCTCTCTCTCTCTTTCTCCCCCAATCTCACTCTCTCTTCCCCAGTCTCACTCTCTCTCCTCCAGTCTCTCTCGCTCTCCACCAGTCTCTCTCTCTCTCTCCATCAGTCTCTCTCTCCACCTGTCTCTCTCTCACTCTTTCTCCCCCAGACTCACTCTCTCTTCCCCAGTCTCACTCTCTCTTCCCCAGTCTCACTCTCTTTCCCCCAGTCTCACTCTCTTTCCCCCAGTCTCACTCTCTTTCCCCCAGTCTCACTCTCTTTCCCCCAGTCTCATTCTCTCTCCCCCAGTCTCACTCACTCTCCCCCAGTCTCACTCTCTCTTCCCCAGTCTCACTCACTCGACCCCAGTCTCACTCACTCGACCCCAGTCTCACTCACTCTACCCCAGTCTCACTCTCTCTTCCCCAGTCTCACTCTCTTTCCCCCAGTCTCACTCTCTCTTCCCCAGTCTCACTCTCTCTCTCTCCCCCAGTCTCACTCTCTCTCCCCCAGTCTCAGTCTCTCCCCCAGTCTCACTCTCTCTCCCCCAGTCTCACTCTCTCTCCTCCAGTCTCTCTCTCTCTCCACCAGTCTCTCTCTCTCTCTCCATCAGTCTTTCTCTCTCTCCACCAGTCTCTCTCTCACTCTTTCTCCCCCAGTCTCACTCTCTCTTCCCCAGTCTTACTCTCCCTCCTCCAGTCTCTCTCTCTCTCCCCCAGTCTCACTCTCTCTCCCCCAGTCTCACTCTCTCTCCCCCAGTCTCACTCTCTCTCTCCACCAGTCTCTCTCTCTCTCCACCAGTCCCTCTCTCACTCTTTCTGCCCCACTCTCACTCTCTCTCCCCCAGTCTCACTCTCTCTCCCCCAGTCTCTCTCTCTCTCCGCCAGTCTCACTCTCTCCGCCAGTCTCTCTCTCTCTCCACCAGTCTCTCTCACTCTTTCTCCCCCAGTCTCACTCTCTCTTCCCCAGTCTCACTCTCTTTCCCCCAGTCTCACTCTCTTTCCCCCAGTCTCACTCTCTTTCCCCCAGTCTCACTCTCTCTCCCCCAGTCTCACTCTCTCTCCCCCAGTCTCACTCTCTCTCCCCCAGTCTCACTCTCTCTCCCCCAGTCTCACTCTCTCTCCCCCAGTCTCACTCTCTCTCCCCCAGTCTCACTCTCTCTCTCTCCACCAGTCTCTCTCTCTCTCCATCATTCTTTCTCTCTCTCCACCAGTCTCTCTCTCTCTTTCTCCCCCAGTCTCACTCTCTCTTCCCCAGTCTCACGCTCTCTCCTCCAGTCTCTCTCGCTCTCCACCAGTCTCTCTCTCTCTCTCCATCAGTCTCTCTCTCCACCAGTCTCTCTCTCACTCTTTCTCCCCCAGACTCACTCTCTCTTCCCCAGTCTCACTCTCTTTCCCCCAGTCTCACTCTCTTTCCCCCAGTCTCACTCTCTTTCCCCCAGTCTAACTCTCTTTCCCCAGTCTCACTCTCTCTCCCCCAGTCTCACTCACTCTCCCCCAGTCTCACTCACTCTACCCCAGTCTCACTCTCTCTCCCCCAGTCTCACTCTCTCTCCCCCAGTCTCACTCTCTCTCCCCCAGTCTCACTCTCTCTCCACCAGTCTCACTCTTTCTCCCCCAGTCTCACTCTCTCTTCCCCAGTCTCACTCTCTCTTCCCCAGTCTCACTCTCTCTCCCCCAGTCTCACTCTCTCTCCCCCAGTCTCACTCTCTCTCCCCCAGTCTCACTCTCTCTCCCCCAGTCTCACTCTCTCTCCCCCAGTCTCACTCTCTCTCCCCCAGTCTCACTCTCTCTCCCCCAGTCTCACTCTCTCTCCCCCAGTCTCACTCTCTCTCCCCCAGTCTCACTCTCTCTCCCCCAGTCTCACTCTCTCTCCTCCAGTCTCTCTCTCTCTCCAGCAGTCTCTCTCTCTCTCTCCATCAGTCTTTCTCTCTCTCCACCAGTCTCTCTCTCACTCTTTCTCCCCCAGTCTCACTCTCTCTTCCCCAGTCTCACTCTCTTTCCCCCAGTCTCACTCTCTCTCCCCCAGTCTCACTCTCTCTCCCCCAGTCTCACTCTCTCTCCCCCAGTCTCACTCTCTCTCCCCCAGTCTCACTCTCTCTCCCCCAGTCTCACTCTCTCTCCCCCAGTCTCACTCTCTCTCCCCCAGTCTCACTCTCTCTCCCCCAGTCTCACTCTCTCTCCCCCAGTCTCACTCTCTCTCCCCCAGTCTCACTCTCTCTCCCCCAGCTCACTCTCTCTCCCCCAGTCTCACTCTCTCTCCTCCAGTCTCACTCTCTCTCCTCCAGTCTCACTCTCTCTCCTCCAGTCTCTCTCTCTCTCCACCAGTCTCTCTCTCTCTCCACCAGTCTCTCTCTCACTCTTTCTCCCCCAGTCTCACTCTCTCTTCCCCAGTCTCACTCTTTTCCCCCAGTCTCACTCTCTCCCCCAGTCTCACTTTCTCTCCCCCAGTCTCACTCTCTCTCCCCCAGTCTCACTCTCTCTCCCCCAGTCTCACTCTCTCTCCCCCAGTCTCACTCTCTCTCCCCCAGTCTCACTCTCTCTCCCCCAGTCTCACTCTCTCTCTCTCCACCAGTCTCTCTCTCTCTCCACCAGTCTCTCTCTCACTCTTTCTCCCCCAGTCTCACTCTCTCTTCCCCAGTCTCACTCTTTTCCCCCAGTCTCACTCTCTTTCCCCCAGTCTCACTCTCTCTCCCCCAGTCTCACTCTCTCTCCCCCAGTCTCACTCGCTCTCCCCCAGTCTCACTCTCTCTCCCCCAGTCTCACTCTCTCTCCCCCAGTCTCACTCTCTCTCCCCCAGTCTCACTCTCTCTCCCCCAGTCTCACTCTCTCTCCCCCAGTCTCACTCTCTCTCCCCCAGTCTCACTCTCTCTCCTCAAGTCTCTCTCTCTCTCCTCAAGTCTCTCTCTCTCTCCATCAGTCTCTCTCTCTCAATACCAGTCTCTCTCTCACTCTTTCTTCCCCAGTCTCACTCTCTCTTCCCCAGTCTCACTCTCTTTCCCCCAGTCTCACTCTCTTTCCCCCAGTCTCACTCTCTCTCCCCCAGTCTCACTCTCTCTCCCCCAGTCTCGCTCTCTCTCTCTCCACCAGTCTCACTCTCTCTCCACCAGTCTCACTCTTTCTCCCCCAGTCTCACTCTTTCTCCCCCAGTCTCACTCTCTTTCCCCCAGTCTCACTCTCTTTCCCCCAGTCTCACTCTCTTTCCCCCAGTCTCACTCTCTTTCCCCCAGTCTAACTCTCTCTCCCCCAGTCTCACTCTCTCTCCCCCAGTCTCACTCTCTCTCCTCCAGTCTCTCTCTCTCTCCACCAGTCTCTCTCTCTCTCCACCAGTCTCTCTCTCTCTCCACCAGTCTCTCTCTCTCTCCACCAGTCTCTCTCTCACTCTTTCTCCCCCAGTCTCACTCTCTCTTCCCCAGTCTCACTCTCTCTTCCCCAGTCTCACTCTCTCTCCCCCAGTCTCACTCTCTCTCCCCCAGTCTCACACTCTCTCTCTCCACCAGTCTCACTCTTTCTCCCCCAGTCTCACTCTCTTTCCCCCAGTCTAACTCTCTCTCCCCCAGTCTCACTCTCTCTCCACCAGTCTCTCTCTCTCTCCACCAGTCTCTCTCTCTCTCCACCAGTCTCTCTCTCACTCTTTCTCCCCCAGTCTCACTCTCTCATCCCCAGTCTCACTCTCTTTCCCCCAGTCTCACTCTCTTTCCCCCAGTCTCACTCTCTTTCTCCCAGTCTCACTCTCTCTCCCCCAGTCTCACTCTCTCTCCCCCAGTCTCACTCTCTCTCCCCCAGTCTCACTCTCTCTCCCCCAGTCTCACTCTCTCTCCCCCAGTCTCACTCTCTCTCCCCCAGTCTCACTCTCTCTCCCCCAGTCTCACTCTCTCTCCCCCAGTCTCACTCTCTCTCCCCCAGTCTCACTCTCTCTCCCCCAGTCTCACTCTCTCTCCCCCAGTCTCACTCTCTCTCCCCCAGTCTCACTCTCTCTCTCTCCACCAGTCTCACTCTCTCTCCCCCAGTCTCACTCTCTCTCTCTCCACCAGTCTCTCTCTCTCTCCATCAGTCTTTCTCTCTCTCCACCAGTCTCTCTCTCTCTTTCTCCCCCAGTCTCACTCTCTCTTCCCCAGTCTCACGCTCTCTCCTCCAGTCTCTCTCGCTCTCCACCAGTCTCTCTCTCTCTCTCCATCAGTCTCTCTCTCCACCAGTCTCTCTCTCACTCTTTCTCCCCCAGACTCACTCTCTCTTCCCCAGTCTCACTCTCTCTTCCCCAGTCTCACTCTCTCTTCCCCCAGTCTCACTCTCTCTCCCCCAGTCTGACTCACTCTCCCCCAGTCTCACTCACTCTACCCCAGTCTCACTCTCTCTCCCCCAGTCTCACTCTCTTTCCCCCAGTCTCACTCACTCTTCCCCAGTCTCACTCTCTCTCCCCCAGTCTCACTCTCTCTCCCCCAGTCTCACTCTCTCTCCACCAGTCTCACTCTCTCTCCACCAGTCTCACTCTCTCTCCCCCAGTCTCACTCTCTCTCCCCAGTCTCACTCTCTCCCCCAGTCTCACTCTCTCTCCCCCAGTCTCACTCTCTCTCCTCCAGTCTCTCTCTCTCTCCAGCAGTCTCTCTCTCTCTCTCCATCAGTCTTTCTCTCTCTCCACCAGTCTCTCTCTCACTCTTTCTCCCCCAGTCTCACTCTTTCTCCCCCAGTCTCACTCTCTTTCCCCCAGTCTCACTCTCTCTCCCCCAGTCTCACTCTCTCTCCCCCAGTCTCACTCTCTCTCCCCCAGTCTCACTCTCTCTCCCCCAGTCTCACTCTCTCTCCCCCAGTCTCACTCTCTCTCCCCCAGTCTCACTCTCTCTCCCCCAGTCTCACTCTCTCTCCCCCAGTCTCACTCTCTCTCCCCCAGTCTCACTCTCTCTCCCCCAGTCTCACTCTCTCTCCCCCAGTCTCACTCTCTCTCCCCCAGTCTCACTCTCTCTCCCCCAGTCTCACTCTCTCTCCCCCAGTCTCACTCTCTCTCCCCCAGTCTCACTCTCTCTCCCCCAGTCTCACTCTCTCTCCTCCAGTCTCACTCTCTCTCCTCCAGTCTCTCTCTCTCTCCACCAGTCTCTCTCTCACTCTTTCTCCCCCAGTCTCACTCTCTCTTCCCCAGTCTCACTCTCTCTCCCCCAGTCTCACTCTCTCTCCCCCAGTCTCACTCTCTCTCCCCCAGTCTCACTCTCTCTCCCCCAGTCTCACTCTCTCTCCCCCAGTCTCACTCTCTCTCTCTCCACCAGTCTCTCTCTCTCTCCACCAGTCTCTCTCTCACTCTTTCTCCCCCAGTCTCACTCTCTCTTCCCCAGTCTCACTCTTTTCCCCCAGTCTCACTCTCTTTCCCCCAGTCTCACTCTCTCTCCACCAGTCTCACTCTCTCTCCCCCAGTCTCACTCTCTCTCCCCCAGTCTCACTCTCTCTCCCCCAGTCTCACTCTCTCTCCCCCAGTCTCACTCTCTCTCCCCCAGTCTCACTCTCTCTCCCCCAGTCTCACTCTTTCTCCCCCAGTCTCACTCTCTTTCCCCCAGTCTCACTCTCTTTCCCCCAGTCTAACTCTCTTTCCCCCAGTCTAACTCTCTCTCCCCCAGTCTCACTCTCTCTCCCCTAGTCTCACTCTCTCTCCTCCAGTCTCTCTCTCTCTCCACCAGTCTCTCTCTCTCTCCACCAGTCTCTCTCTCTCTCCACCAGTCTCTCTCTCTCTCCACCAGTCTCTCTCTCACTCTTTCTCCCCCAGTCTCACTCTCTCTTCCCCAGTCTCACTCTCTCTTCCCCAGTCTCACTCTCTCTTCCCCA
Source organism: Pristiophorus japonicus (assembly GCF_044704955.1). NCBI lineage: Eukaryota > Metazoa > Chordata > Chondrichthyes > Pristiophoridae > Pristiophorus > Pristiophorus japonicus. Next base: position 146,755,259 of record NC_091987.1, on the reverse strand, counting down.
GTCTCACTCTCTCTCCCCCAGTCTCACTCTCTCTCCCCCAGTCTCACACTCTCTCTCTCCACCAGTCTCACTCTCTCTCCACCAGTCTCACTCTTTCTCCCCCAGTCTCACTCTTTCTCCCCCAGTCTCACTCTTTCTCCCCCAGTCTCACTCTTTCTCCCCCAGTCTCACTCTCTTTCCCCCAGTCTAACTCTCTCTCCCCCAGTCTCACTCTCTCTCCACCAGTCTCTCACTCTCTCCACCAGTCTCTCTCTCTCTCCACCAGTCTCTCTCTCACTCTTTCTCCCCCAGTCTCACTCTCTCTTCCCCAGTCTCACTCTCTTTCCCCCAGTCTCACTCTCTTTCCCCCAGTCTCACTCTCTTTCTCCCAGTCTCACTCTCTCTCCCCCAGTCTCACTCTCTCTTCCCCAGTCTCACTCATTCTACCCCAGTCTCACTCTCTCTCCCCCAGTCTCATTCTCTCTCCCCCAGTCTCTCTCTCTCTCTCTCCACCAGTCTCTCTCTCTCTCCACCAGTCTCACTCTTTCTCACCCAGTCTCACTCTCTTTCCCCCAGTCTCACTCTCTTTCCCCCAGTCTCACTCTCTTTCTCCCAGTCTCACTCTCTCTCCCCCAGTCTCACTCTCTTTCCCCCAGTCTCACTCTCTTTCCCCCAGTCTCACTCTCTTTCTCCCAGTCTCACTCTCTCTCCCCCAGTCTCACTCTCTCTTCCCCAGTCTCACTCATTCTACCCCAGTCTCACTCTCTCTCCCCCAGTCTCACTCTCTCTCCCCCAGTCTCACTCTCTCTCCCCCAGTCTCACTCTCTCTCCCCCAGTCTCACTCTCTCTCCCCCAGTCTCACTCTCTCTCCCCCAGTCTCACTCTCTCTCCTCCAGTCTCACTCTCTCTCCTCCAGTCTCTCTCTCTCTCCACCAGTCTCTCTCTCACTCTTTCTCCCCCAGTCTCACTCTCTCTTCCCCAGTCTCACTCTCTCTCCCCCAGTCTCACTCTCTCTCCCCCAGTCTCACTCTCTCTCCCCCAGTCTCACTCTCTCTCCCCCAGTCTCACTCTCTCTCCCCCAGTCTCACTCTCTCTCCCCCAGTCTCACTCTCTCTCCCCCAGTCTCACTCTCTCTCTCTCCACCAGTCTCTCTCTCTCTCCACCAGTCTCTCTCTCACTCTTTCTCCCCCAGTCTCACTCTCTCTTCCCCAGTCTCACTCTTTTCCCCCAGTCTCACTCTCTTTCCCCCAGTCTCACTCTCTCTCCACCAGTCTCACTCTCTCTCCCCCAGTCTCACTCTCTCTCCCCCAGTCTCACTCTCTCTCCCCCAGTCTCACTCTCTCTCCCCCAGTCTCACTCTCTCTCCCCCAGTCTCACTCTCTCTCCCCCAGTCTCACTCTCTCTCCCCCAGTCTCACTCTTTCTCCCCCAGTCTCACTCTCTTTCCCCCAGTCTCACTCTCTTTCCCCCAGTCTCACTCTCTTTCCCCCAGTCTAACTCTCTCTCCCCCAGTCTCACTCTCTCTCCCCTAGTCTCACTCTCTCTCCTCCAGTCTCTCTCTCTCTCCACCAGTCTCTCTCTCTCTCCACCAGTCTCTCTTTCTCTCCACCAGTCTCTCTCTCTCTCCACCAGTCTCTCTCTCACTCTTTCTCCCCCAGTCTCACTCTCTCTTCCCCAGTCTCACTCTCTCTTCCCCAGTCTCACTCTCTCTTCCCCAGTCTCACTCTCTCTCCCCCAGTCTCACTCTCTCTCCCCCAGTCTCACACTCTCTCTCTCCACCAGTCTCACTCTCTCTCCACCAGTCTCACTCTTTCTCCCCCAGTCTCACTCTTTCTCCCCCAGTCTCACTCTTTCTCCCCCAGTCTCACTCTTTCTCCCCCAGTCTCACTCTTTCTCCCCCAGTCTCACTCTCTTTCCCCCAGTCTAACTCTCTCTCCCCCAGTCTCACTCTCTCTCCACCAGTCTCTCACTCTCTCCACCAGTCTCTCTCTCTCTCCACCAGTCTCTCTCTCACTCTTTCTCCCCCAGTCTCACTCTCTCTTCCCCAGTCTCACTCTCTTTCCCCCAGTCTCACTGTCTTTCCCCCAGTCTCACTCTCTTTCTCCCAGTCTCACTCTCTCTCCCCCAGTCTCACTCTCTCTTCCCCAGTCTCACTCATTCTACCCCAGTCTCACTCTCTCTCCCCCAGTCTCATTCTCTCTCCCCCAGTCTCTCTCTCTCTCTCTCCACCAGTCTCTCTCTCTCTCCACCAGTCTCACTCTTTCTCACCCAGTCTCACTCTCTTTCCCCCAGTCTCTCTCTCTGTCCACCAGTCTCTCTCTCACTCTTTCTCCCCCAGTCTCACTCTCTCTTCCCCAGTCTCACTCTCTTTCCCCCAGTCTCACTCTCTTTCCCCCAGTCTCACTCTCTCTCCCCCAGTCTCACTCTCTCTTCCCCAGTCTCACTCATTCTACCCCAGTCTCACTCTCTCTCCCCCAGTCTCATTCTCTCTCCCCCAGTCTCTCTCTCTCTCTCCACCAGTCTCTCTCTCTCTCCACCAGTCTCACTCTTTCTCACCCAGTCTCACTCTCTCTTCCCCAGTCTCACTCTCTTTCCCCCAGTCTCACTCTCTCTCCCCCAGTCTCACTCTCTCTCCCCCATTCTCACTCTCTCTCCCCCAGTCTCACTCTCTCTCCCCCAGACTCACTCTCTCTCCACCAGTCTCTCTCTCTCTCCATCAGTCTCTCTCTCTCTCCACCAGTCTCTCTCTCACTCTCTCTTCCCCAGTCTCACTCTCTTTCCCCCAGTCTCACTCTCTTTCCACCAGTCTCACTCTCTTTCCACCAGTCTCACTCTCTCTCCCCCAGTCTCACTCTCTCTCCCCCAGTCTCACTCTCTCTTCCCCAGTCTCACTCTCTCTCCCCCAGTCTCACTCTCTCTCTCTCCACCAGTCTCTCTCTCTCTCCACCAGTCTCACTCTTTCTCCCCCAGTCTCACTCTCTCTTCCCCAGTCTCACTCTCTTTCCCCCAGTCTCACTCTCTCTCCCCCAGTCTCACTCTCTCTCCCCCAGTCTCACTCTCTCTCCCCCAGTCTCACTCTCTCTCCCCCAGTCTCACTCTCTCTCCCCCAGTCTCACTCTCTCTCCCCCAGTCTCACTCTCTCTTCCCCAGTCTCACTCTCTCTCCACCAGTCTCACTCTCTCTTCCCCAGTCTCACTCTCTCTTCCCCAGTCTCACTCTCTCTCCCCCAGTCTCACTGTCTCTCCCCCATTCTCACTGTCTCTCCGCCAGTCTCACTCTCTCTCCCCCAGTCTCACTCTCTCTCCTCCAGTCTCTCTCTCTCTCCACCAGTCTCTCTCTCTCTCCATCAGTCTCACTCTTTCTCCCCCAGTCTCACTCTTTCTCCCCCAGTCTCACTCTCTCTTCCCCAGTCTCACTCTCTCTCCTCCAGTCTCTCTCGCTCTCCACCAGTCTCTCTCTCTCTCTCCATCAGTCTCTCTCTCCATCAGTCTCTCTCTCACTCTTTCTCCCCCAGTCTCACTCTCTCTTCCCCAGTCTCACTCTTTCTGCCCCACTCTCACTCTCTCTTCCCCAGTCTCACTCTCTCTCCCCCAGTCTCACTCTCTCTCCTCCAGTCTCACTCTCTCTCCCCCAGTCTCACTCTCTCTCCCCCAGTCTCACTCTTTCTCCTCCAGTCTCTCTCTCTCTCCGCCAGTCTCTCTCTCTCTCCGCCAGTCTCTCTCTCTCTCCATCAGTCTCTCTCTCTCTCCCCCAGTCTCACCCTCTCTCCCCCAGTCTCACTCTCTCTCCACCAGTCTCTCTCTCTTCACCAGTTTCACTCTTTCTCCCCCAGTCTCACTCTCTCTTCCCCAGTCTCACTCTCTTTCCCCCAGTCTCACTCTCTCTTCCCCAGTCTCACTCTCTCTCCCCTAGTCTCACTCTTTCTGCCCCACTCTCACTCTCTCTTCCCCAGTCTCACTCTCTCTCCCCCAGTCTCACTCCCTCTCCTCCAGTCTCACTCTCTCTCCCCCAGTCTCACTCTCTCTCCCCCAGTCTCACTCTCTCTCCCCCAGTCTCTCTCTCTCTCCACCAGTCTCTCTCTCTCTCCGCCAGTCTGTCTCTCTCTCTCCATCAGTCTCTCTCTCTCTCCACCAGTCTCTCTCTCTCTTTCTCCCCCAGTCTCTCTCTCTCTTTCTCCCCCAGTCTCACTCTCTCTCCCCCAGTCTCACTCTCTCTCCCCCAGTCTCACTCTCTCTCCCCCAGTCTCACTCTCTCTCCCCCAGTCTCACTCTCTCTCCCCCAGTCTCACTCTCTCTCCCCCAGTCTCACTCTCTCTCCCCCAGTCTCACTCTCTCTCCCCCAGTCTCACTCTCTCTCCCCCAGTCTCTCTCTCTCTCCACCAGTCTCACTCTTTCTCCCCCACTCTCACTCTCTCTCCCCCAGTCTCACTCTCTCTCCCCCAGTCTCACTCTCTCTCCCCCATTCTCACTCTCTCTCCCCCAGTCTCACTCTCTCTCCCCCAGTCTCACTCTCTCTCCCCCAGTCTCACTCTCTCTCCCCCAGTCTCACTCTCTCTCCCCCAGTCTCACTCTCTCTCCCCCAGTCTCACTCTCTCTCCCCCAGTCTCACTCTCTCTCCCCCAGTCTCACTCTCTCTCCCCCAGTCTCACTCTCTCTCCCCCAGTCTCACTCTCTCTCCACCAGTCTCACTCTCTCTCTCTCCACCAGTCTCACTCTCTCTCTCTCCACCAGTCTCACTCTCTCTCCACCAGTCTCACTCTTTCTCCCCCAGTCTCACTCTTTCTCCCCCAGTCTCACTCTCTCTTCCCCAGTCTCACTCTCTTTCCCCCAGTCTCACTCTCGTTCCCCCAGTCTCACTCTCTTTCCCCCAGTCTCACTCTCTTTCCCCCAGTCTCACTCTCTCTCCCCCAGTCTCACTCTCTCTTCCCCAGTCTCACTCTCTCTTCCCCAGTCTCACTCACTCTACCCCAGTCTCACTCTCTCTCCCCCAGTCTCACTCTCTCTTCCCCAGTCTCACTCTCTCTTCCCCAGACTCACTCTCTTCCCCAGACTCACTCTCTCTCCCCCAGTCTCACTCTCTCTCCCCCAGTCTCACTCTCTCTCCCCCAGTCTCACTCTCTCTCCCCCAGTCTCACTCTCTCTCCCCCAGTCTCACTCTCTCTCCCCCAGTCTCACTCTCTCTCCCCCAGTCTCACTCTCTCTCCCCCAGTCTCACTCTCTCTCCCCCAGTCTCACTCTCTCTCCCCCAGTCTCACTCTCTCTCCCCCAGTCTCACTCTCTCTCCCCCAGTCTCACTCTCTCTCTCCACCAGTCTCTCTCTCTCTCCATCAGTCTTTCTCTCTCTCCATCAGTCTCTCTCTCTCTTTCTCCCCCAGTCTCACTCTCTTTTCCCCCAGTCTCACTCTCTTTTCCCCCAGTCTCACTCTCTTTCCCCCAGTCTCACTCTCTCTCCCCCAGTCTCACTCTCTCTCCCCCAGTCTCACTCTCTCTCCCCCAGTCTCACTCTCTCTCCCCCAGTCTCACTCTCTCTCCCCCAGTCTCACTCTCTCTCCCCCAGTCTCACTCTCTCTCCCCCAGTCTCACTCTCTCTCCCCCAGTCTCACTCTCTCTCCCCCAGTCTCACTCTCTCTTCCCCAGTCTCACTCTCTCTCCCCCAGTCTCACTCTCTCTCCCCCAGTCTCACTCTCTCTCCCCCAGTCTCACTCTCTCTCCCCCAGTCTCACTCTCTCTCCCCCAGTCTCACTCTCTCTCCCCCAGTCTCACTCTCTCTCCCCCAGTCTCACTCTCTCTCCCCCATTCTCAGTCTCTCCCCCAGTCTCACTCTCTCTCCCACAGTCTCACTTTCTCTCCCACAGTCTCACTCTCTCTCCTCCAGTCTCACTCTCTCTCCTCCAGTCTCACTCTCTCTCCTCCAGTCTCTCTCTCTCTCCATCAGTCTCTCTCTCTCTCCACCAGTCTCTCTCTCTCTCCACCAGTCTCTCTCTCACTCTTTCTCCCCCAGTCTCACTCTCTTTCCCCCAGTCTCACTCTCTTTCCCCCAGTCTCACTCTCTTTCCCCCAGTCTCACTCTCTTTCGCCCAGTCTCACTCTCTCTCCCCCAGTCTCACTCTCTCTCCCCCAGTCTCACTCTCTCTCCCCCAGTCTCACTCTCTCTCCCCCAGTCTCACTCTCTCTCCCCCAGTCTCACTCTCTCTCCCCCAGTCTCACTCTCTCTCCCCCAGTCTCACACTCTCTCTCTCCACCAGTCTCTCTCTCTCTCCACCAGTCTCACTCTTTCTCCCCCAGTCTCACTCTCTCTCCCCCAGTCTCACTCTCTCTTCCCCAGTCTCACTCTCTTTCCCCCAGTCTCACTCTCTCTCCCCCAGTCTCACTCTCTCTCCCCCAGTCTCACTCTCTCTCCTCCAGTCTCACTCTCTCTCCTCCAGTCTCACTCTCTCTCCTCCAGTCTCACTCTCTCTCCTCCAGTCTCACTCTCTCTCCTCCAGTCTCTCTCTCTCTCCACCAGTCTCTCTCTCACTCTCTCTTCCCGTCTCACTCTCTCTTCCCCAGACTCACTCTCTCTCCCCCAGTCTCACTCTCTCTCCCCCAGTCTCACTCTCTCTCCCCCAGTCTCACTCTCTCTCCCCCAGTCTCACTCACTCTCCCCGAGTCTCACTCACTCTCCCCCAGTCTCACTCTCTCTCCTCCAGTCTCTCTCTCTCTCTCCACCAGTCTCTCTCTCTCTCCATCAGTCTTTCTCTCTCTCCACCAGTCTCTCTCTCACTCTTTCTCCCCCAGTCTCACTCTCTCTTCCCCAGTCTCACTCTCTTTTCCCCCAGTCTCACTCTCTTTCCCCCAGTCTCACTCTCTCTCCCCCAGTCTCACTCTCTCTCCCCCAGTCTCACTCTCTCTCCCCCAGTCTCACTCTCTCTCCCCCAGTCTCACTCTCTCTCCCCCAGTCTCACTCTCTCTCCCCCAGTCTCACTCTCTCTCCCCCAGTCTCTCTCTCTCTCTCTCCACCAGTCTCTCTCTCTCTCCACCAGTCTCACTCTTTCTCCCCCAGTCTCACTCTTTCTCCCCGTCTCACTCTCTCTTCCCCACTCTCACTCTCTTTCCCCCAGTCTCACTCTCATTCCCCCAGTCTCACTCTCTTTCCCCCAGTCTCACTCTCTTTCCCCCAGTCTCACTCTCTCTCCCCCAGTCTCACTCTCTCTCCCCCAGTCTCACTCTCTCTCCCCCAGTCTCACTCTCTCTTCCCCAGTCTCACTCACTCTACCCCAATCTCACTCACTCTCCCCCAGTCTCACTCTCTCTCCCCTAGTCTCACTCTCTCTCCCCCAGTCTCACTCTCTCTCCTCCAGTCTCTCTCTCTCTCTCTCCACCAGTCTCTCTCTCTCTCCACCAGTCTCACTCTTTCTCACCCAGTCTCACTCTCTCTCCCCCAGTCTCACTCTCTCTCCCCCAGTCTCACTCTCTCTCCCCCAGTCTCACTCTCTCTCCCCCAGTCTCACTCTCTCTCCCCCAGTCTCACTCTCTCTCCCCCATTCTCACTGTCTCTCCCCCAGTCTCACTCTCTCTCCCACAGTCTCACTTTCTCTCCCCCAGTCTCACTCTCTCTCCTCCAGTCTCACTCTCTCTCCTCCAGTCTCTCTCCCTCTCCACCAGTCTCTCTCTCTCCATCAGTCTCTCTCTCTCTCCACCAGTCTCTCTCTCTCTCCACCAGTCTCTCTCTCACTCTCTTTCCCCCAGTCTCACTCTCTTTCCCCCAGTCTCACTCTCTCTCCCCCAGTCTCACTCTCTCTCCCCCAGTCTCACTCTCTCTCCCCCAGTCTCACTCTCTCTCCCCCAGTCTCACTCTCTCTCCCCCAGTCTCACTCTCTCCCCCAGTCTCACTCTCTCTCTCTCCACCAGTCTCTCTCTCTCTCCACCAGTCTCACTCTTTCTCCCCCAGTCTCACTCTCTCTTCCCCAGTCTCACTCTCTCTTGCCCAGTCTCACTCTCTCTTGCCCCAGTCTCACTCTCTCTCCCCCAGTCTCACTCTCTCTCCCCCAGTCTCACTCTCTCTCCCCCAGTCTCACTCTCTCTCCCCCAGTCTCACTCTCTCTCCCCCAGTCTCACTCTCTCTCCCCCAGTCTCACTCTCTCTCCCCCAGTCTCACTCTCTCTCCCCCAGTCTCACTCTCTCTCCTCCAGTCTCACTCTCTCTCCTCCAGTCTCTCTCTCTCTCTCCACAAGTCTCTCTCTCTCTCCATCCGTCTTTCTCTCTCTCCACCAGTCTCTCTCTCTCTTTCTCCCCCAGTCTCACTCTCTCTCCCCCAGTCTCACTCTCTCTTCCCCAGTCTCACTCTCTCTCCTCCAGTCTGTCTCTGTCTCTCTCCACCAGTCTCTCTCTCTCTCCACCAGTCTCACTCATTCTCACCCAGTCTCACTCTCTCTTCCCCAGTCTCACTCTCTTTCCCCCAGTCTCACTCTCTCTCCCCCATTCTCAGTCTCTCTCCCACAGTCTCACTTTCTCTCCCCCAGTCTCACTCTCTCTCCTCCAGTCTCACTCTCTTTCCCCCAGTCTCACTCTCTCTCCACCAGTCTCTCTCTCTTTTTCTCCCCCAGTCTCACTCTCTCTCCTCCAGTCTCTCTCTCTCTCTCTCCACCAGTCTCTCTCTCTCTCCACCAGTCTCACTCTTTCTCACCCAGTCTCACTCTCTCTCCCCCAGTCTCACTCTCTCTCCCCCAGTCTCACACTCTCTCTCTCCACCAGTCTCTCTCTCTCTCCACCAGTCTCTCTCTCTCTCCACCAGTCTCACTCTTTCTCCCCCAGTCTCACTCTCTCTCCCCCAGTCTCACTCTCTCTCCCCCAGTCTCACTCTCTCTCCCCCAGTCTCACTCTCTCTCCCCCAGTCTCACTCTCTCTCCCCCAGTCTCACTCTCTCTCCCCCAGTCTCACTCTCTCTCCCCCAGTCTCACTCTCTCTCCCCCAGTCTCACTCTCTCTCCCCCAGTCTCACTCTCTCTCCCCCAGTCTCACTCTCTCTCCCCCAGTCTCACTCTCTCTCCCCCAGTCTCACTCTCTCTCCTCCAGTCTCACTCTCTCTCCTCCAGTCTCACTCTCTCTCCTCCAGTCTCACTCTCTCTCCTCCAGTCTCTCTCTCTCTCCACCAGTCTCTCTCTCACTCTCTCTTCCCGTCTCACTCTCTCTTCCCCAGACTCACTCTCTCTCCCCCAGTCTCACTCTCTCTCCCCCAGTCTCACTCTCTCTCCCCCAGACTCACTCTCTCTCCCCCAGTCTCACTCACTCTCCCCGAGTCTCACTCACTCTCCCCCAGTCTCACTCTCTCTCCTCCAGTCTCTCTCTCTCTCTCCACCAGTCTCTCTCTCTCTCCATCAGTCTTTCTCTCTCTCCACCAGTCTCTCTCTCACTCTTTCTCCCCCAGTCTCACTCTCTCTTCCCCAGTCTCACTCTCTCTTCCCCAGTCTCACTCTCTTTTCCCCCAGTCTCACTCTCTTTCCCCCAGTCTCACTCTCTCTCCCCCAGTCTCACTCTCTCTCCCCCAGTCTCACTCTCTCTCCCCCAGTCTCACTCTCTCTCCCCCAGTCTCACTCTCTCTCCCCCAGTCTCAATCTCTCTCCCCCAGTCTCACTCTCTCTCCCCCAGTCTCTCTCTCTCTCTCTCCACCAGTCTCTCTCTCTCTCCACCAGTCTCACTCTTTCTCCCCCAGTCTCACTCTTTCTCCCCGTCTCACTCTCTCTTCCCCACTCTCACTCTCTTTCCCCCAGTCTCACTCTCATTCCCCCAGTCTCACTCTCTTTCCCCCAGTCTCACTCTCTTTCCCCCAGTCTCACTCTCTTTCCCCCAGTCTCACTCTCTCTCCCCCAGTCTCACTCTCTCTTCCCCAGTCTCACTCACTCTACCCCAATCTCACTCACTCTCCCCCAGTCTCACACTCTCTCTCCCCTAGTCTCACTCTCTCTCCCCCAGTCTCACTCTCTCTCCTCCAGTCTCTCTCTCTCTCTCTCCACCAGTCTCTCTCTCTTTTTCTCCCCCAGTCTCACTCTCTCTCACCCAGTCTCACTCTCTCTCCCCCAGTCTCACTCTCTCTCCCCCAGTCTCACTCTCTCTCCCCCAGTCTCACTCTCTCTCCCCCATTCTCACTGTCTCTCCCCCATTCTCACTGTCTCTCCCCCAGTCTCACCCTCTCTCCCCCACAGTCTCACTCTCTCTCCACCAGTCTCTCTCTCTTTTTCTCCCCCAGTCTCACTCTCTCTCCTCCAGTCTCTCTCTCTCTCTCTCCACCAGTCTCTCTCTCTCTCCACCAGTCTCACTCTTTCTCACCCAGTCTCACTCTCTCTCCCCCAGTCTCACTCTCTCTCCCCCAGTCTCACACTCTCTCTCTCCACCAGTCTCTCTCTCTCTCCACCAGTCTCTCTCTCTCTCCACCAGTCTCACTCTCTCTCCCCCAGTCTCACTCTCTCTCCCCCAGTCTCACTCTCTCTCCCCCAGTCTCACTCTCTCTCCCCCAGTCTCACTCTCTCTCCCCCAGTCTCACTCTCTCTCCCCCAGTCTCACTCTCTCTCCCCCAGTCTCACTCTCTCTCCCCCAGTCTCACTCTCTCTCCCCCAGTCTCACTCTCTCTCCCCCAGTCTCACTCTCTCTCCCCCAGTCTCACTCTCTCTCCCCCAGTCTCACTCTCTCTCCTCCAGTCTCACTCTCTCTCCTCCAGTCTCACTCTCTCTCCTCCAGTCTCACTCTCTCTCCTCCAGTCTCACTCTCTCTCCTCCAGTCTCTCTCTCTCTCCACCAGTCTCTCTCTCACTCTCTCTTCCCGTCTCACTCTCTCTTCCCCAGACTCACTCTCTCTCCCCCAGTCTCACTCTCTCTCCCCCAGTCTCACTCTCTCTCCCCCAGACTCACTCTCTCTCCCCCAGTCTCACTCACTCTCCCCGAGTCTCACTCACTCTCCCCCAGTCTCACTCTCTCTCCTCCAGTCTCTCTCTCTCTCTCCACCAGTCTCTCTCTCTCTCCATCAGTCTTTCTCTCTCTCCACCAGTCTCTCTCTCACTCTTTCTCCCCCAGTCTCACTCTCTCTTCCCCAGTCTCACTCTCTCTTCCCCAGTCTCACTCTCTTTTCCCCCAGTCTCACTCTCTTTCCCCCAGTCTCACTCTCTCTCCCCCAGTCTCACTCTCTCTCCCCCAGTCTCACTCTCTCTCCCCCAGTCTCACTCTCTCTCCCCCAGTCTCACTCTCTCTCCCCCAGTCTCAATCTCTCTCCCCCAGTCTCACTCTCTCTCCCCCAGTCTCTCTCTCTCTCTCTCCACCAGTCTCTCTCTCTCTCCACCAGTCTCACTCTTTCTCCCCCAGTCTCACTCTTTCTCCCCGTCTCACTCTCTCTTCCCCACTCTCACTCTCTTTCCCCCAGTCTCACTCTCATTCCCCCAGTCTCACTCTCTTTCCCCCAGTCTCACTCTCTTTCCCCCAGTCTCACTCTCTTTCCCCCAGTCTCACTCTCTCTCCCCCAGTCTCACTCTCTCTTCCCCAGTCTCACTCACTCTACCCCAATCTCACTCACTCTCCCCCAGTCTCACACTCTCTCTCCCCTAGTCTCACTCTCTCTCCCCCAGTCTCACTCTCTCTCCTCCAGTCTCTCTCTCTCTCTCTCCACCAGTCTCTCTCTCTCTCCACCAGTCTCACTCTTTCTCACCCAGTCTCACTCTCTCTCCCCCAGTCTCACTCTCTCTCCCCCAGTCTCACTCTCTCTCCCCCAGTCTCACTCTCTCTCCCCCATTCTCACTGTCTCTCCCCCATTCTCACTGTCTCTCCCCCAGTCTCACCCTCTCTCCCCCACAGTCTCACTTTCTCTCCCCCAGTCTCACTCTCTCTCCTCCAGTCTCACTCTCTCTCCTCCAGTCTCTCTCCCTCTCCACCAGTCTCTCTCTCTCCATCAGTCTCTCTCTCTCTCCACCAGTCTCTCTCTCTCTCCACCAGTCTCTCTCTCTCTCCACCAGTCTCTCTCTCACTCTCTTTCCCCCAGTCTCACTCTCTCTCCCCCAGTCTCACTCTCTCTCCCCCAGTCTCACTCTCTCTCCCCCAGTCTCACTCTCTCTCCCCCAGTCTCACTCTCTCTCCCCCAGTCTCACTCTCTCTCCCCCAGTCTCACTCTCTCTCCCCCAGTCTCACTCTCTCTCCCCCAGTCTCACTCTCTCTCCCCCAGTCTCACTCTCTCTCCCCCAGTCTCACTCTCTCTCCCCCAGTCTCACTCTCTCTCCCCCAGTCTCACTCTCTCTCCCCCAGTCTCACTCTCTCTCCCCCATTCTCAGTCTCTCCCCCAGTCTCACTCTCTCTCCCACAGTCTCACTTTCTCTCCCACAGTCTCACTCTCTCTCCTCCAGTCTCACTCTCTCTCCTCCAGTCTCACTCTCTCTCCTCCAGTCTCTCTCTCTCTCCATCAGTCTCTCTCTCTCTCCACCAGTCTCTCTCTCTCTCCACCAGTCTCTCTCTCACTCTTTCTCCCCCAGTCTCACTCTCTTTCCCCCAGTCTCACTCTCTTTCCCCCAGTCTCACTCTCTTTCCCCCAGTCTCACTCTCTTTCGCCCAGTCTCACTCTCTCTCCCCCAGTCTCACTCTCTCTCCCCCAGTCTCACTCTCTCTCCCCCAGTCTCACTCTCTCTCCCCCAGTCTCACTCTCTCTCCCCCAGTCTCACTCTCTCTCCCCCAGTCTCACACTCTCTCCCCCAGTCTCACACTCTCTCTCTCCACCAGTCTCTCTCTCTCTCCACCAGTCTCACTCTTTCTCCCCCAGTCTCACTCTCTCTCCCCCAGTCTCACTCTCTCTTCCCCAGTCTCACTCTCTTTCCCCCAGTCTCACTCTCTCTCCCCCAGTCTCACTCTCTCTCCCCCAGTCTCACTCTCTCTCCTCCAGTCTCACTCTCTCTCCTCCAGTCTCACTCTCTCTCCTCCAGTCTCACTCTCTCTCCTCCAGTCTCACTCTCTCTCCTCCAGTCTCTCTCTCTCTCCACCAGTCTCTCTCTCACTCTCTCTTCCCGTCTCACTCTCTCTTCCCCAGACTCACTCTCTCTCCCCCAGTCTCACTCTCTCTCCCCCAGTCTCACTCTCTCTCCCCCAGTCTCACTCTCTCTCCCCCAGTCTCACTCACTCTCCCCGAGTCTCACTCACTCTCCCCCAGTCTCACTCTCTCTCCTCCAGTCTCTCTCTCTCTCTCCACCAGTCTCTCTCTCTCTCCATCAGTCTTTCTCTCTCTCCACCAGTCTCTCTCTCACTCTTTCTCCCCCAGTCTCACTCTCTCTTCCCCAGTCTCACTCTCTTTTCCCCCAGTCTCACTCTCTTTCCCCCAGTCTCACTCTCTCTCCCCCAGTCTCACTCTCTCTCCCCCAGTCTCACTCTCTCTCCCCCAGTCTCACTCTCTCTCCCCCAGTCTCACTCTCTCTCCCCCAGTCTCACTCTCTCTCCCCCAGTCTCACTCTCTCTCCCCCAGTCTCTCTCTCTCTCTCTCCACCAGTCTCTCTCTCTCTCCACCAGTCTCACTCTTTCTCCCCCAGTCTCACTCTTTCTCCCCGTCTCACTCTCTCTTCCCCACTCTCACTCTCTTTCCCCCAGTCTCACTCTCATTCCCCCAGTCTCACTCTCTTTCCCCCAGTCTCACTCTCTTTCCCCCAGTCTCACTCTCTCTCCCCCAGTCTCACTCTCTCTCCCCCAGTCTCACTCTCTCTCCCCCAGTCTCACTCTCTCTTCCCCAGTCTCACTCACTCTACCCCAATCTCACTCACTCTCCCCCAGTCTCACTCTCTCTCCCCTAGTCTCACTCTCTCTCCCCCAGTCTCACTCTCTCTCCTCCAGTCTCTCTCTCTCTCTCTCCACCAGTCTCTCTCTCTCTCCACCAGTCTCACTCTTTCTCACCCAGTCTCACTCTCTCTCCCCCAGTCTCACTCTCTCTCCCCCAGTCTCACTCTCTCTCCCCCAGTCTCACTCTCTCTCCCCCAGTCTCACTCTCTCTCCCCCAGTCTCACTCTCTCTCCCCCATTCTCACTGTCTCTCCCCCAGTCTCACTCTCTCTCCCACAGTCTCACTTTCTCTCCCCCAGTCTCACTCTCTCTCCTCCAGTCTCACTCTCTCTCCTCCAGTCTCTCTCCCTCTCCACCAGTCTCTCTCTCTCCATCAGTCTCTCTCTCTCTCCACCAGTCTCTCTCTCTCTCCACCAGTCTCTCTCTCACTCTCTTTCCCCCAGTCTCACTCTCTTTCCCCCAGTCTCACTCTCTCTCCCCCAGTCTCACTCTCTCTCCCCCAGTCTCACTCTCTCTCCCCCAGTCTCACTCTCTCTCCCCCAGTCTCACTCTCTCTCCCCCAGTCTCACTCTCTCCCCCAGTCTCACTCTCTCTCTCTCCACCAGTCTCTCTCTCTCTCCACCAGTCTCACTCTTTCTCCCCCAGTCTCACTCTCTCTTCCCCAGTCTCACTCTCTCTTGCCCAGTCTCACTCTCTCTTGCCCCAGTCTCACTCTCTCTCCCCCAGTCTCACTCTCTCTCCCCCAGTCTCACTCTCTCTCCCCCAGTCTCACTCTCTCTCCCCCAGTCTCACTCTCTCTCCCCCAGTCTCACTCTCTCTCCCCCAGTCTCACTCTCTCTCCCCCAGTCTCACTCTCTCTCCCCCAGTCTCACTCTCTCTCCTCCAGTCTCACTCTCTCTCCTCCAGTCTCTCTCTCTCTCTCCACAAGTCTCTCTCTCTCTCCATCCGTCTCTCTCTCTCTCCATCCGTCTTTCTCTCTCTCCACCAGTCTCTCTCTCTCTTTCTCCCCCAGTCTCACTCTCTCTCCCCCAGTCTCACTCTCTCTTCCCCAGTCTCACTCTCTCTCCTCCAGTCTGTCTCTGTCTCTCTCCACCAGTCTCTCTCTCTCTCCACCAGTCTCACTCATTCTCACCCAGTCTCACTCTCTCTTCCCCAGTCTCACTCTCTTTCCCCCAGTCTCACTCTCTCTCCCCCATTCTCAGTCTCTCTCCCACAGTCTCACTTTCTCTCCCCCAGTCTCACTCTCTCTCCTCCAGTCTCACTCTCTTTCCCCCAGTCTCACTCTCTCTCCACCAGTCTCTCTCTCTTTTTCTCCCCCAGTCTCACTCTCTCTCCTCCAGTCTCTCTCTCTCTCTCTCCACCAGTCTCTCTCTCTCTCCACCAGTCTCACTCTTTCTCACCCAGTCTCACTCTCTCTCCCCCAGTCTCACTCTCTCTCCCCCAGTCTCACACTCTCTCTCTCCACCAGTCTCTCTCTCTCTCCACCAGTCTCTCTCTCTCTCCACCAGTCTCACTCTTTCTCCCCCAGTCTCACTCTCTCTCCCCCAGTCTCACTCTCTCTCCCCCAGTCTCACTCTCTCTCCCCCAGTCTCACTCTCTCTCCCCCAGTCTCACTCTCTCTCCCCCAGTCTCACTCTCTCTCCCCCAGTCTCACTCTCTCTCCCCCAGTCTCACTCTCTCTCCCCCAGTCTCACTCTCTCTCCCCCAGTCTCACTCTCTCTCCCCCAGTCTCACTCTCTCTCCCCCAGTCTCACTCTCTCTCCTCCAGTCTCACTCTCTCTCCTCCAGTCTCACTCTCTCTCCTCCAGTCTCACTCTCTCTCCTCCAGTCTCACTCTCTCTCCTCCAGTCTCTCTCTCTCTCCACCAGTCTCTCTCTCACTCTCTCTTCCCGTCTCACTCTCTCTTCCCCAGACTCACTCTCTCTCCCCCAGTCTCACTCTCTCTCCCCCAGTCTCACTCTCTCTCCCCCAGACTCACTCTCTCTCCCCCAGTCTCACTCACTCTCCCCGAGTCTCACTCACTCTCCCCCAGTCTCACTCTCTCTCCTCCAGTCTCTCTCTCTCTCTCCACCAGTCTCTCTCTCTCTCCATCAGTCTTTCTCTCTCTCCACCAGTCTCTCTCTCACTCTTTCTCCCCCAGTCTCACTCTCTCTTCCCCAGTCTCACTCTCTCTTCCCCAGTCTCACTCTCTTTTCCCCCAGTCTCACTCTCTTTCCCCCAGTCTCACTCTCTCTCCCCCAGTCTCACTCTCTCTCCCCCAGTCTCACTCTCTCTCCCCCAGTCTCACTCTCTCTCCCCCAGTCTCACTCTCTCTCCCCCAGTCTCAATCTCTCTCCCCCAGTCTCACTCTCTCTCCCCCAGTCTCTCTCTCTCTCTCTCCACCAGTCTCTCTCTCTCTCCACCAGTCTCACTCTTTCTCCCCCAGTCTCACTCTTTCTCCCCGTCTCACTCTCTCTTCCCCACTCTCACTCTCTTTCCCCCAGTCTCACTCTCATTCCCCCAGTCTCACTCTCTTTCCCCCAGTCTCACTCTCTTTCCCCCAGTCTCACTCTCTTTCCCCCAGTCTCACTCTCTCTCCCCCAGTCTCACTCTCTCTCCCCCAGTCTCACTCACTCTACCCCAATCTCACTCACTCTCCCCCAGTCTCACACTCTCTCTCCCCTAGTCTCACTCTCTCTCCCCCAGTCTCACTCTCTCTCCTCCAGTCTCTCTCTCTCTCTCTCCACCAGTCTCTCTCTCTCTCCACCAGTCTCACTCTTTCTCACCCAGTCTCACTCTCTCTCCCCCAGTCTCACTCTCTCTCCCCCAGTCTCACTCTCTCTCCCCCAGTCTCACTCTCTCTCCCCCATTCTCACTGTCTCTCCCCCATTCTCACTGTCTCTCCCCCAGTCTCACCCTCTCTCCCCCACAGTCTCACTTTCTCTCCCCCAGTCTCACTCTCTCTCCTCCAGTCTCACTCTCTCTCCTCCAGTCTCTCTCCCTCTCCACCAGTCTCTCTCTCTCCATCAGTCTCTCTCTCTCTCCACCAGTCTCTCTCTCTCTCCACCAGTCTCTCTCTCTCTCCACCAGTCTCTCTCTCACTCTCTTTCCCCCAGTCTCACTCTCTTTCCCCCAGTCTCACTCTCTCTCCCCAGTCTCACTCTCTCTCCCCCAGTCTCACTCTCTCTCCCCCAGTCTCACTCTCTCTCCCCCAGTCTCACTCTCTCCCCCAGTCTCACTCTCTCTCTCCACCAGTCTCTCTCTCTCTCCACCAGTCTCACTCTTTCTCCCCCAGTCTCACTCTCTCTCCCCCAGTCTCACTCTCTCTCCCCCAGTCTCACTCTCTCTCCCCCAGTCTCACTCTCTCTTCCCCAGTCTCACTCTCTCTTGCCCAGTCTCACTCTCTCTTGCCCCAGTCTCACTCTCTCTCCCCCAGTCTCACTCTCTCTCCCCCAGTCTCACTCTCTCTCCCCCAGTCTCACTCTCTCTCCCCCAGTCTCACTCTCTCTCCCCCAGTCTCACTCTCTCTCCCCCAGTCTCACTCTCTCTCCCCCAGTCTCACTCTCTCTCCCCCAGTCTCACTCTCTCTCCTCCAGTCTCTCTCTCTCTCTCCACAAGTCTCTCTCTCTCTCCATCCGTCTTTCTCTCTCTCCACCAGTCTCTCTCTCTCTTTCTCCCCCAGTCTCACTCTCTCTCCCCCAGTCTCACTCTCTCTTCCCCAGTCTCACTCTCTCTCCTCCAGTCTCTCTCTGTCTCTCTCCACCAGTCTCTCTCTCTCTCCACCAGTCTCACTCATTCTCACCCAGTCTCACTCTCTCTTCCCCAGTCTCACTCTCTTTCCCCCAGTCTCACTCTCTCTTCCCCAGTCTCACTCTCTTTCCCCCAGTCTCACTCTCTCTCCCCCATTCTCAGTCTCTCTCCCACAGTCTCACTTTCTCTCCCCCAGTCTCACTCTCTCTCCTCCAGTCTCACTCTCTTTCCCCCAGTCTCACTCTCTCTCCACCAGTCTCTCTCTCTTTTTCTCCCCCAGTCTCACTCTCTCTTCCCCAGTCTCACTCTCTCTCCTCCAGTCTCTCTCTCTCTCTCTCCACCAGTCTCTCTCTCTCTCCACCAGTCTCACTCTTTCTCACCCAGTCTCACTCTCTCTTCCCCAGTCTCACTCTCTTTCCCCCAGTCTCACTCTCTCTTCCCCAGTCTCACTCTCTTTCCCCCAGTCTCACTCTCTCTCCCCCATTCTCAGTCTCTCTCCCACAGTCTCACTTTCTCTCCCCCAGTCTCACTCTCTCTCCTCCAGTCTCACTCTCTTTCCCCCAGTCTCACTCTCTCTCCCCCAGTCTCTCTCTCTCTTTCTCCCCCAGTCTCACTCTCTCTTCCCCAGTCTCACTCTCTCTCCTCCAGTCTCTTTCGCTCTCCACCAGTCTCTCTCTCTCTCTCTCCACCAGTCTCTCTCTCACTCTTTCTCCCCCAGTCTCACTCTCTCTTCCCCAGTCTCACTCTCTCTTCCCCAGTCTCACTCTCTTTCCCCCAGTCTCACTCTCTTTCTCCCAGTCTAACTCTCTCTCCCCCAGTCTCACTCTCTCCCCCAGTCTCACTCTCTCTCCCCCAGTCTCACTCTCTCTCCCCCAGTCTCACTCTCTCTCCTCCAGTCTCACTCTCTCTCCTCCAGTCTCACTCTCTCTCCCCCAGTCTCACTCTATCTCCCCCAGTCTCACTCTATCTCCCCCAGTCTCACTCTGTCTCCCCCAGTCTCACTCTCTCTCCCCCAGTCTCTCTCTCTCTCTCCACCAGGCTCTCTCTCTCTCCACCAGTCTCACTCTTTCTCCCCCAGTCTCACTCTATCTCCCCCAGTCTCACTCTATCTCCCCCAGTCTCACTCCCTCTTCTCCAGTCTCTCTCTGTCTCTCTCCACCAGTCTATCTCTCTCTTCATCAGTCTTTCACTCTCTCCACCAGTCTCTCTCTCTCTCCACCAGTCTCTCTCTCTCTCCACCAATCTCTCTCTCTCCACCAATCTCTCTCTCTCTCCACCAGTCTCTCTCTCACTCTCTCTTCCCGTCTCACTCTCTTTCCCCCAGTCTCACTCTCTCTCCCGCAGTCTCACTCTCTCTCCCCCAGTCTCACTCTCTCTCCCCCAGTCTCACTCTCTCTCCCCCAGTCTCACTCTCTCTCCCCCAGTCTCACTCTCTCTCCCCCAGTCTCACTCTCTCTCCCCCAGTCTCACTCTCTCTCCCCCATTCTCACTGTCTCTCCCCCAGTCTCACTCTCTCTCCCCCAGTCTCACTCTCTCTCCCCCAGTCTCACTCTCTCTCCCCCAATCTCACTCTCTCTCTCTTTCCCAGTCTCACTCTCTCTCCCCTATTCTCACTGTTTCTCCCCCATTCTCACTGTCTCTCCCCCAGTCTCACTCTCTCTCCCCCAGTCTCACTCTCTCTCCCCCAATCTCACTCTCTCTCTCTCTCCCCCAATCTCACTCTCTCTCTCTCCACCAGTCTCTCTCTCTCCACCAGTCTCACTCTCTTGCCCAGTCTCACTCTCTTTCCCCCAGTCTCAATCTCTTTCCCCCAGTCTCACTCTCTCTCCCCCAGTCTCACTCTCTCTCCCCCAGTCTCACTCTCTCTCCCCCAGTCTCACTCTCTCTCCTCCAGTCTCACTCTCTCTCTCCACCAGTCTCTCTCTCTCTCCATCCGTCTTTCTCTCTCTCCACCAGTCTCTCTCTCTCTTTCTCCCCAAGTCTCACTCTCTCTTCCCCAGTCTCACTCTCTCTCCCCCAGTCTCACTCTCTCTCCCCCAGTCTCACTCTCTCTCTCCACCAGTCTCTCTCTCTCTCCATCAGTCTTTCTCTCTCTCCACCAGTCTCTCTCTCTCTTTCTCCCCCAGTCTCACTCTCTCTTCCCCAGTCTCACTCTCTCTCCTCCAGTCTCTCTCGCTCTCCACCAGTCTCTCTCTCTCTCTCCATCAGTCTCTCTCTCTCCACCAGTCTCACTCATTCTCCCCCAGTCTCACTCTCTCTCCCCCAGTCTCACTCTCTCTCCCCCAGTCTCACTCTCTCTCCCCCAGTCTCACTCTCTCTCCCCCAGTCTCACTCTCTCTCCCCCAGTCTCACTCTCTCTTCCCCAGTCTCACTCTCTCTTCCCCAGTCTCACTCTCTCTTCCCCAGTCTCACTCTCTCTTCCCCAGTCTCACTCTCTCTTCCCCAGTCTCACTCTCTTTCCCCCAGTCTCACTCTCTTTCCCCCAGTCTCACTCTCTTTCCCCCAGTCTCACTCTCTCTCCCCCAGTCTCACTCTCTCTCCCCCAGTCTCACTCTCTCTCCCCCAGTCTCACTCTCTCTCCCCCAGTCTCACTCTCTCTCCCCCAGTCTCACTCTCTCTCCCCCAGTCTCACTCTCTCTCCTCCAGTCTCACTCTCTCTCCTCCAGTCTCACTCTCTCTCCTCCAGTCTCTCTCTCTCTCCACCAGTCTCTCTCTCACTCTCTCTTCCCGTCTCACTCTCTTTCCCCCAGTCTCACTCTCTCTCCCCCATTCTCACTCTCTCTCCTCCAGTCTCACTCTCTCTCCTCCAGTCTCACTCTCTTTCCCCCAGTCTCACTCTCTTTCCCCCAGTCTCACTCTCTCTCCACCAGTCTCTCTCTCTCTTTCTCCCCCAGTCTCACTCTCTCTTCCCCAGTCTCACTCTCTCTCCTCCAGTCTCTCTCTCTCTCTCTCCACCAGTCTCTCTCTCTCTCCACCAGTCTCACTCTTTCTCACCCAGTCTCACTCTCTCTTCCCCAGTCTCACTCTCTTTCCCCCAGTCTCACTCTCTCTTCCCCAGTCTCACTCTCTTTCCCCCAGTCTCACTCTCTCTCCCCCATTCTCAGTCTCTCTCCCACAGTCTCACTTTCTCTCCCCCAGTCTCACTCTCTCTCCTCCAGTCTCACTCTCTTTCCCCCAGTCTCACTCTCTCTCCCCCAGTCTCACTCTCTCTCCCCCAGTCTCACTCACTCTCCCCCAGTCTCACTCACTCTCCCCCAGTCTCACTCACTCTCCCCCAGTCTCTCTCTCTCTCTCCACCAGTCTCTCTCTCTCTCCATCAGTCTTTCTCTCTCTCCACCAGTCTCTCTCTCACTCTTTCTCCCCCAGTCTCACTCTCTCTTCCCCAGTCTCACTCTCTCTTCCCCAGTCTCACTCTCTCTTCCCCAGTCTCACTCTCTCTTCCCCAGTCTCACTCTCTTTTCCCCCAGTCTCACTCTCTTTCCCCCAGTCTCACTCTCTCTCCCCCAGTCTCACTCTCTCTCCCCCAGTCTCACTCTCTCTCCCCCAGTCTCACTCTCTCTCCCCCAGTCTCACTCTCTCTCCCCCAGTCTCACTCTCTCTCCCCCAGTCTCACTCTCTCTCCCCCAGTCTCACTCTCTCTCTCTCCACCAGTCTCACTCTCTCTCCACCAGTCTCACTCTTTCTCCCCCAGTCTCACTCTTTCTCCCCGTCTCACTCTCTCTTCCCCACTCTCACTCTCTTTCCCCCAGTCTCACTCTCATTCCCCCAGTCTCACTCTCTTTCCCCCAGTCTCACTCTCTTTCCCCAAGTCTCACTCTCTCTCCCCCAGTCTCACTCACTCTGCCCCAGTCTCACTCACTCTACCCCAGTCTCACTCACTCTCCCCCAGTCTCACTCTCTCTCCCCCAGTCTCACTCTCTCTTCCCCAGTCTCACTCTCTCTTGCCCAGTCTCACTCTCTTTCCCCCAGTCTCAATCTCTTTCCCCCAGTCTCACTCTCTCTCCCCCAGTCTCACTCTCTCTCCCCCAGTCTCACTCTCTCTCCTCCAGTCTCACTCTCTCTCTCCACCAGTCTCTCTCTCTCTCCATCCGTCTTTCTCTCTCTCCACCAGTCTCTCTCTCTCTTTCTCCTCAAGTCTCACTCTCTCTTCCCCAGTCTCCCTCTCTCTCCCCCAGTCTCACTCTCTCTCCCCCAGTCTCACTCTCTCTCTCCACCAGTCTCTCTCTCTCTCCATCAGTCTTTCTCTCTCTCCACCAGTCTCTCTCTCTCTTTCTCCCCCAGTCTCACTCTCTCTTCCCCAGTCTCACTCTCTCTCCTCCAGTCTCTCTCGCTCTCCACCAGTCTCTCTCTCTCTCTCCATCAGTCTCTCTCTCTCCACCAGTCTCACTCATTCTCCCCCAGTCTCACTCTCTCTCCCCCAGTCTCACTCTCTCTCCCCCAGTCTCACTCTCTCTCCCCCAGTCTCACTCTCTCTCCCCCAGTCTCACTCTCTCTCCCCCAGTCTCACTCTCTCTCCCCCAGTCTCACTCTCTCTCCCCCAGTCTCACTCTCTCTCCCCCAGTCTCACTCTCTCTCCCCCAGTCTCACTCTCTCTCCCCCAGTCTCACTCTCTCTCCCCCAGTCTCACTCTCTCTCCCCCAGTCTCACTCTCTCTCCCCCAGTCTCACTCTCTCTCCCCCAGTCTCACTCTCTCTTCCCCAGTCTCACTCTCTCTTCCCCAGTCTCACTCTCTCTTCCCCATTCTCACTCTCTTTCCCCCAGTCTCACTCTCTTTCCCCCAGTCTCACTCTCTCTCCCCCAGTCTCACTCTCTCTCCCCCAGTCTCACTCTCTCTCCCCCAGTCTCACTCTCTCTCCCCCAGTCTCACTCTCTCTCCCCCAGTCTCACTCTCTCTCCTCCAGTCTCACTCTCTCTCCTCCAGTCTCACTCTCTCTCCTCCAGTCTCTCTCTCACTCTCTCTTCCCGTCTCACTCTCTTTCCCCCAGTCTCACTCTCTCTCCCCCATTCTCAGTCTCTCTCCCACAGTCTCACTTTCTCTCCCCCAGTCTCACTCTCTCTCCTCCAGTCTCACTCTCTTTCCCCCAGTCTCACTCTCTTTCCCCCAGTCTCACTCTCTCTCCACCAGTCTCTCTCTCTCTTTCTCCCCCAGTCTCACTCTCTCTTCCCCAGTCTCACTCTCTCTCCTCCAGTCTCTCTCTCTCTCTCTCCACCAGTCTCTCTCTCTCTCCACCAGTCTCACTCTTTCTCACCCAGTCTCACTCTCTCTTCCCCAGTCTCACTCTCTTTCCCCCAGTCTCACTCTCTCTTCCCCAGTCTCACTCTCTTTCCCCCAGTCTCACTCTCTCTCCCCCATTCTCAGTCTCTCTCCCACAGTCTCACTTTCTCTCCCCCAGTCTCACTCTCTCTCCTCCAGTCTCACTCTCTTTCCCCCAGTCTCACTCTCTCTCCCCCAGTCTCACTCTCTCTCCCCCAGTCTCACTCTCTCTCCCCCAGTCTCACTCACTCTCCCCCAGTCTCACTCACTCTCCCCCAGTCTCTCTCTCTCTCCTCCAGTCTCTCTCTCTCTCTCCACCAGTCTCTCTCTCTCTCCATCAGTCTTTCTCTCTCTCCACCAGTCTCACTCTCTTTCCCCCAGTCTCACTCTCTCTCCCCCAGTCTCACTCTCTCTCCCCCAGTCTCACTCACTCTTCCCCAGTCTCACTCTCTTTCCCCCAGTCTCTCTCTCTCTTTCTCCCCCAGTCTCACTCTCTCTTCCCCAGTCTCACTCTCTCTCCTCCAGTCTCTCTCTCTCTCTCTCTCCACCAGTCTCTCTCTCTCTCCACCAGTCTCACTCTTTCTCACCCAGTCTCACTCTCTCTTCCCCAGTCTCACTCTCTTTCCCCCAGTCTCACTCTCTCTTCCCCAGTCTCACTCTCTTTCCCCCAGTCTCACTCTCTCTCCCCCATTCTCAGTCTCTCTCCCACAGTCTCACTCTCTCTCCTCCAGTCTCACTCTCTTTCCCCCAGTCTCACTCTCTCTCCCCCAGTCTCACTCTCTCTCCCCCAGTCTCACTCACTCTCCCCCAGTCTCACTCACTCTCCCCCAGTCTCTCTCTCTCTCTCCACCAGTCTCTCTCTCTCTCCATCAGTCTTTCTCTCTCTCCACCAGTCTCTCTCTCACTCTTTCTCCCCCAGTCTCACTCTCTCTTCCCCAGTCTCACTCTCTCTTCCCCAGTCTCACTCTCTCTTCCCCAGTCTCACTCTCTCTTCCCCAGTCTCACTCTCTCTCCCCCAGTCTCACTCTCTCTCCCCCAGTCTCACTCACTCTTCCCCAGTCTCACTCTCTTTCCCCCAGTCTCTCTCTCTCTTTCTCCCCCAGTCTCACTCTCTCTTCCCCAGTCTCACTCTCTCTCCTCCAGTCTCTCTCTCTCTCTCTCTCCACCAGTCTCTCTCTCTCTCCACCAGTCTCACTCTTTCTCACCCAGTCTCACTCTCTCTTCCCCAGTCTCACTCTCTTTCCCCCAGTCTCACTCTCTCTTCCCCAGTCTCACTCTCTTTCCCCCAGTCTCACTCTCTCTCCCCCATTCTCAGTCTCTCTCCCACAGTCTCACTCTCTCTCCTCCAGTCTCACTCTCTTTCCCCCAGTCTCAGTCTCTCTCCCACAGTCTCACTCTCTCTCCTCCAGTCTCACTCTCTCTCCCCCAGTCTCACTCACTCTCCCCCAGTCTCACTCACTCTCCCCCAGTCTCTCTCTCTCTCTCCACCAGTCTCACTCTCTTTCCCCCAGTCTCACTCTCTCTCCACCAGTCTCTCTCTCTCTTTCTCCCCCAGTCTCACTCTCTCTTCCCCAGTCTCACTCTCTCTCCTCCAGTCTCTCTCTCTCTCTCTCTCCACCAGTCTCTCTCTCTCTCCACCAGTCTCACTCTTTCTCACCCAGTCTCACTCTCTCTTCCCCAGTCTCACTCTCTTTCCCCCAGTCTCACTCTCTCTTCCCCATTCTCACTCTCTCTCCCCCAGTCTCACTCTCTCTCCCCCAGTCTCACTCTCTCTCCCCCAGTCTCACTCTCTCTCCCCCAGTCTCACTCTCTCTCCCCCAGTCTCACTCTCTCTCCCCCAGTCTCACTCTCTCTCCCCCAGTCTCACTCTCTCTCCCCCAGTCTCACTCTCTCTCCCCCAGTCTCACTCTCTCTCCCCCAGTCTCACTCTCTCTCCCCCAGTCTCACTCTCTCTCCCCCAGTCTCACTCTCTCTCTCTCCACCAGTCTCACTCTCTCTCCACCAGTCTCACTCTTTCTCCCCCAGTCTCACTCTTTCTCCCCGTCTCACTCTCTCTTCCCCACTCTCACTCTCTTTCCCCCAGTCTCACTCTCATTCCCCCAGTCTCACTCTCTTTCCCCCAGTCTCACTCTCTTTCCCCAAGTCTCACTCTCTCTCCCCCAGTCTCACTCACTCTACCCCAGTCTCACTCACTCTACCCCAGTCTCACTCACTCTCCCCCAGTCTCACTCTCTCTCCCCCAGTCTCACTCTCTCTTCCCCAGTCTCACTCTCTCTTGCCCAGTCTCACTCTCTTTCCCCCAGTCTCAATCTCTTTCCCCCAGTCTCACTCTCTCTCCCCCAGTCTCACTCTCTCTCCCCCAGTCTCACTCTCTCTCCCCCAGTCTCACTCTCTCTCCTCCAGTCTCACTCTCTCTCTCCACCAGTCTCTCTCTCTCTCCATCCGTCTTTCTCTCTCTCCACCAGTCTCTCTCTCTCTTTCTCCCCAAGTCTCACTCTCTCTTCCCCAGTCTCACTCTCTCTCCCCCAGTCTCACTCTCTCTCCCCCAGTCTCACTCTCTCTCTCCACCAGTCTCTCTCTCTCTCCATCAGTCTTTCTCTCTCTCCACCAGTCTCTCTCTCTCTTTCTCCCCCAGTCTCACTCTCTCTTCCCCAGTCTCACTCTCTCTCCTCCAGTCTCTCTCGCTCTCCACCAGTCTCTCTCTCTCTCTCCATCAGTCTCTCTCTCTCCACCAGTCTCACTCATTCTCCCCCAGTCTCACTCTCTCTCCCCCAGTCTCACTCTCTCTCCCCCAGTCTCACTCTCTCTCCCCCAGTCTCACTCTCTCTCCCCCAGTCTCACTCTCTCTCCCCCAGTCTCACTCTCTCTCCCCCAGTCTCACTCTCTCTCCCCCAGTCTCACTCTCTCTCCCCCAGTCTCACTCTCTCTCCCCCAGTCTCACTCTCTCTCCCCCAGTCTCACTCTCTCTCCCCCAGTCTCACTCTCTCTTCCCCAGTCTCACTCTCTCTTCCCCAGTCTCACTCTCTCTTCCCCAGTCTCACTCTCTTTCCCCCAGTCTCACTCTCTTTCCCCCAGTCTCACTCTCTTTCCCCCAGTCTCACTCTCTCTCCCCCAGTCTCACTCTCTCTCCCCCAGTCTCACTCTCTCTCCCCCAGTCTCACTCTCTCTCCTCCAGTCTCACTCTCTCTCCTCCAGTCTCACTCTCTCTCCTCCAGTCTCTCTCTCACTCTCTCTTCCCGTCTCACTCTCTTTCCCCCAGTCTCACTCTCTCTCCCCCATTCTCAGTCTCTCTCCCACAGTCTCACTTTCTCTCCCCCAGTCTCACTCTCTCTCCTCCAGTCTCACTCTCTTTCCCCCAGTCTCACTCTCTTTCCCCCAGTCTCACTCTCTCTCCACCAGTCTCTCTCTCTCTTTCTCCCCCAGTCTCACTCTCTCTTCCCCAGTCTCACTCTCTCTCCTCCAGTCTCTCTCTCTCTCTCTCCACCAGTCTCTCTCTCTCTCCACCAGTCTCACTCTTTCTCACCCAGTCTCACTCTCTCTTCCCCAGTCTCACTCTCTTTCCCCCAGTCTCACTCTCTCTTCCCCAGTCTCACTCTCTTTCCCCCAGTCTCACTCTCTCTCCCCCATTCTCAGTCTCTCTCCCACAGTCTCACTTTCTCTCCCCCAGTCTCACTCTCTCTCCTCCAGTCTCACTCTCTTTCCCCCAGTCTCACTCTCTCTCCCCCAGTCTCACTCTCTCTCCCCCAGTCTCACTCACTCTCCCCCAGTCTCACTCACTCTCCCCCAGTCTCTCTCTCTCTCCTCCAGTCTCTCTCTCTCTCTCCACCAGTCTCACTCTCATTCCCCCAGTCTCACTCTCTTTCCCCAAGTCTCACTCTCTCTCTCCACCAGTCTCTCTCTCTCTCCATCAGTCTTTCTCTCTCTCCACCAGTCTCTCTCTCACTCTTTCTCCCCCAGTCTCACTCTCTCTTCCCCAGTCTCACTCTCTCTTCCCCAGTCTCACTCTCTTTTCCCCCAGTCTCACTCTCTTTCCCCCAGTCTCACTCTCTCTCCCCCAGTCTCACTCTCTCTCCCCCAGTCTCACTCTCTCTCCCCCAGTCTCACTCTCTCTCCCCCAGTCTCACTCTCTCTCCCCCAGTCTCACTCTCTCTCCCCCAGTCTCACTCTCTCTCCCCCAGTCTCACTCTCATTCCCCCAGTCTCACTCTCATTCCCCCAGTCTCACTCTCTTTCCCCAAGTCTCACTCTCTCTCCCCCAGTCTCACTCACTCTACCCCAGTCTCACTCACTCTACCCCAGTCTCACTCACTCTCCCCCAGTCTCACTCACTCTCCCCCAGTCTCACTCTCTCTTCCCCAGTCTCACTCTCTCTTCCCCAGTCTCACTCTCTCTCCTCCAGTCTCTCTCTCTCTCTCTCCACCAGTCTCTCTCTCTCTCCACCAGTCTCACTCTTTCTCACCCAGTCTCACTCTCTTTCCCCCAGTCTCACTCTCTTTCCCCCAGTCTCACTCTCTTTCCCCCAGTCTCACTCTCTCTCCCCCAGTCTCACTCTCTCTCCCCCAGTCTCACTCTCTCTCCCCCAGTCTCACTCTCTCTCCCCCAGTCTCACTCTCTCTCCCCCAGTCTCACTCTCTCTCCCCCAGTCTCTCTCTCTCTCCACCAGTCTCACTCTTTCTCCCCCAGTCTCACTCTCTCTCCCCCAGTCTCACTCTCTCTTCCCCAGTCTCACTCTCTTTCCCCCAGTCTCACTCTCTTTCCCCCAGTCTCACTCTCTTTCCCCCAGTCTCACTCTCTCCCCCAGTCTCACTCTCTCTCCTCCAGTCTCACTCTCTCTCCTCCAGTCTCACTCTCTCTCCTCCAGTCTCACTCTCTCTCCACCAGTCTCTCTCTCTCTCCACCAGTCTCTCTCTCACTCTCTCTTCCCGTCTCACTCTCTCTTCCCCAGACTCACTCTCTCTCCCCCAGTCTCACTCTCTCTCCCCCAGTCTCACTCTCTCTCCCCCAGTCTCACTCTCTCTCCCCCAGTCTCACTCTCTCTCCCCCAGTCTCACTCTCTCTCCCCCAGTCTCACTCTCTCTCCCCCAGTCTCACTCTCTCTCCCCCAGTCTCACTCTCTCTCCCCCAGTCTCACTCACTCTCCCCCAGTCTCACTTACTCTCCCCCAGTCTCACTCACTCTCCCCCAGTCTCTCTCTCTCTCCTCCAGTCTCTCTCTCTCTCTCCACCAGTCTCTCTCTCTCTCCATCAGTCTTTCTCTCTCTCCACCAGTCTCTCTCTCACTCTCTCTCCCCCAGTCTCACTCTCTCTCCCCCAGTCTCACTCTCTCTCCCCCAGTCTCACTCTCTCTCTCCACCAGGCTCTCTCTCTCTCTCCACCAGGCTCTCTCTCTCTCCACCAGTCTCACTCTTTCTCCCCCAGTCTCACTCTCTCTTCCCCAGTCTCACTCTCTCTTCCCCAGTCTCACTCTCTCTCCTCCAGTCTCTCTCTCTCTCCACCAGTCTCTCTCTCTCTCCACCAGTCTCACTCATTCTCACCCAGTCTCACTCTCTCTTCCCCAGTCTCACTCTCTTTCCCCCAGTCTCACTCTCTCTTCCCCAGTCTCACTCTCTTTCCCCAGTCTCACTCTCTTTCCCCCAGTCTCACTCTCTCTCCCCCATTCTCAGTCTCTCTCCCACAGTCTCACTTTCTCTCCCCCAGTCTCACTCTCTCTCCTCCAGTCTCACTCTCTTTCCCCCAGTCTCACTCTCTCTCCACCAGTCTCTCTCTCTCTTTCTCCCCCAGTCTCACTCTCTCTTCCCCAGTCTCACTCTCTCTCCTCCAGTCTCTCTCTCTCTCCATCAGTCTTTCTCTCTCTCCACCAGTCTCTCTCTCTCTTTCTCCCCCAGTCTCACTCTCTCTTCCCCAGTCTCACTCTCTCTCCTCCAGTCTCTCTCGCTCTCCACCAGTCTCTCTCTCTCTCTCCATCAGTCTCTCTCTCTCCACCAGTCTCACTCATTCTCCCCCAGTCTCACTCTCTCTCCCCCAGTCTCACTCTCTCTCCCCCAGTCTCACTCTCTCTCCCCCAGTCTCACTCTCTCTCCCCCATTCTCACTGTCTCTCCCCCAGTCTCACTCTCTCTCCCCCAGTCTCACTTTCTCTCCCCCAGTCTCACTCTCTCTCCTCCAGTCTCACTCTCTCTCCTCCAGTCTCTCTCCCTCTCCACCAGTCTCTCTCTCTCCATCAGTCTCTCTCTCTCTCCACCAGTCTCTCTCTCTCTCCACCAGTCTCTCTCTCACTCTCTTTCCCCCAGTCTCACTCTCTTTCCCCCAGTCTCACTCTCTCTCCCCCAGTCTCACTCTCTCTCCCCCAGTCTCACTCTCTCTCCCCCAGTCTCACTCTCTCTCCCCCAGTCTCACTCTCTCTCCCCCAGTCTCACTCTCTCCCCCAGTCTCACTCTCTCTCTCTCCACCAGTCTCTCTCTCTCTCCACCAGTCTCACTCTTTCTCCCCCAGTCTCACTCTCTCTCCCCCAGTCTCACTCTCTCTTCCCCAGTCTCACTCTCTCTTGCCCAGTCTCACTCTCTCTTGCCCCAGTCTCACTCTCTCTCCCCCAGTCTCACTCTCTCTCCCCCAGTCTCACTCTCTCTCCCCCAGTCTCACTCTCTCTCCCCCAGTCTCACTCTCTCTCCCCCAGTCTCACTCTCTCTCCCCCAGTCTCACTCTCTCTCCCCCAGTCTCACTCTCTCTCCCCCAGTCTCACTCTCTCTCCCCCAGTCTCACTCTCTCTCCTCCAGTCTCACTCTCTCTCCTCCAGTCTCTCTCTCTCTCTCCACAAGTCTCTCTCTCTCTCCATCCGTCTTTCTCTCTCTCCACCAGTCTCTCTCTCTCTTTCTCCCCCAGTCTCACTCTCTCTCCCCCAGTCTCACTCTCTCTTCCCCAGTCTCACTCTCTCTCCTCCAGTCTGTCTCTGTCTCTCTCCACCAGTCTCTCTCTCTCTCCACCAGTCTCACTCATTCTCACCCAGTCTCACTCTCTCTTCCCCAGTCTCACTCTCTTTCCCCCAGTCTCACTCTCTCTCCCCCATTCTCAGTCTCTCTCCCAC
Organism: Pristiophorus japonicus; assembly: GCF_044704955.1. Lineage (NCBI taxonomy): Eukaryota > Metazoa > Chordata > Chondrichthyes > Pristiophoridae > Pristiophorus > Pristiophorus japonicus. The sequence continues at coordinate 146,725,454 of NC_091987.1, read as the reverse complement.
AGTCTCACTTTCTCTCCCCCAGTCTCACTCTCTCTCCTCCAGTCTCACTCTCTTTCCCCCAGTCTCACTCTCTCTCCACCAGTCTCTCTCTCTTTTTCTCCCCCAGTCTCACTCTCTCTCCTCCAGTCTCTCTCTCTCTCTCTCCACCAGTCTCTCTCTCTCTCCACCAGTCTCACTCTTTCTCACCCAGTCTCACTCTCTCTCCCCCAGTCTCACTCTCTCTCCCCCAGTCTCACACTCTCTCTCTCCACCAGTCTCTCTCTCTCTCCACCAGTCTCTCTCTCTCTCCACCAGTCTCTCTCTCTCTCCACCAGTCTCACTCTTTCTCCCCCAGTCTCACTCTCTCTCCCCCAGTCTCACTCTCTCTCCCCCAGTCTCACTCTCTCTCCCCCAGTCTCACTCTCTCTCCCCCAGTCTCACTCTCTCTCCCCCAGTCTCACTCTCTCTCCCCCAGTCTCACTCTCTCTCCCCCAGTCTCACTCTCTCTCCCCCAGTCTCACTCTCTCTCCCCCAGTCTCACTCTCTCTCCCCCAGTCTCACTCTCTCTCCCCCAGTCTCACTCTCTCTCCCCCAGTCTCACTCTCTCTCCTCCAGTCTCACTCTCTCTCCTCCAGTCTCACTCTCTCTCCTCCAGTCTCACTCTCTCTCCTCCAGTCTCACTCTCTCTCCTCCAGTCTCACTCTCTCTCCTCCAGTCTCTCTCTCTCTCCACCAGTCTCTCTCTCACTCTCTCTTCCCGTCTCACTCTCTCTTCCCCAGACTCACTCTCTCTCCCCCAGTCTCACTCTCTCTCCCCCAGTCTCACTCTCTCTCCCCCAGTCTCACTCTCTCTCCCCCAGTCTCACTCACTCTCCCCGAGTCTCACTCACTCTCCCCCAGTCTCACTCTCTCTCCTCCAGTCTCTCTCTCTCTCTCCACCAGTCTCTCTCTCTCTCCATCAGTCTTTCTCTCTCTCCACCAGTCTCTCTCTCACTCTTTCTCCCCCAGTCTCACTCTCTCTTCCCCAGTCTCACTCTCTCTTCCCCAGTCTCACTCTCTTTTCCCCCAGTCTCACTCTCTCTCCCCCAGTCTCACTCTCTCTCCCCCAGTCTCACTCTCTCTCCCCCAGTCTCACTCTCTCTCCCCCAGTCTCACTCTCTCTCCCCCAGTCTCACTCTCTCTCCCCCAGTCTCAATCTCTCTCCCCCAGTCTCACTCTCTCTCCCCCAGTCTCTCTCTCTCTCTCTCCACCAGTCTCTCTCTCTCTCCACCAGTCTCACTCTTTCTCCCCCAGTCTCACTCTTTCTCCCCGTCTCACTCTCTCTTCCCCACTCTCACTCTCTTTCCCCCAGTCTCACTCTCATTCCCCCAGTCTCACTCTCTTTCCCCCAGTCTCACTCTCTTTCCCCCAGTCTCACTCTCTTTCCCCCAGTCTCACTCTCTCTCCCCCAGTCTCACTCTCTCTTCCCCAGTCTCACTCACTCTACCCCAATCTCACTCACTCTCCCCCAGTCTCACACTCTCTCTCCCCTAGTCTCACTCTCTCTCCCCCAGTCTCACTCTCTCTCCTCCAGTCTCTCTCTCTCTCTCTCCACCAGTCTCTCTCTCTCTCCACCAGTCTCACTCTTTCTCACCCAGTCTCACTCTCTCTCCCCCAGTCTCACTCTCTCTCCCCCAGTCTCACTCTCTCTCCCCCAGTCTCACTCTCTCTCCCCCATTCTCACTGTCTCTCCCCCATTCTCACTGTCTCTCCCCCAGTCTCACCCTCTCTCCCCCACAGTCTCACTTTCTCTCCCCCAGTCTCACTCTCTCTCCTCCAGTCTCACTCTCTCTCCTCCAGTCTCTCTCCCTCTCCACCAGTCTCTCTCTCTCCATCAGTCTCTCTCTCTCTCCACCAGTCTCTCTCTCTCTCCACCAGTCTCTCTCTCTCTCCACCAGTCTCTCTCTCACTCTCTTTCCCCCAGTCTCACTCTCTTTCCCCCAGTCTCACTCTCTCTCCCCAGTCTCACTCTCTCTCCCCCAGTCTCACTCTCTCTCCCCCAGTCTCACTCTCTCCCCCAGTCTCACTCTCTCTCTCCACCAGTCTCTCTCTCTCTCCACCAGTCTCACTCTTTCTCCCCCAGTCTCACTCTCTCTCCCCCAGTCTCACTCTCTCTCCCCCAGTCTCACTCTCTCTCCCCCAGTCTCACTCTCTCTTCCCCAGTCTCACTCTCTCTTGCCCAGTCTCACTCTCTCTTGCCCCAGTCTCACTCTCTCTCCCCCAGTCTCACTCTCTCTCCCCCAGTCTCACTCTCTCTCCCCCAGTCTCACTCTCTCTCCCCCAGTCTCACTCTCTCTCCCCCAGTCTCACTCTCTCTCCCCCAGTCTCACTCTCTCTCCCCCAGTCTCACTCTCTCTCCTCCAGTCTCTCTCTCTCTCTCCACAAGTCTCTCTCTCTCTCCATCCGTCTTTCTCTCTCTCCACCAGTCTCTCTCTCTCTTTCTCCCCCAGTCTCACTCTCTCTCCCCCAGTCTCACTCTCTCTTCCCCAGTCTCACTCTCTCTCCTCCAGTCTCTCTCTGTCTCTCTCCACCAGTCTCTCTCTCTCTCCACCAGTCTCACTCATTCTCACCCAGTCTCACTCTCTCTTCCCCAGTCTCACTCTCTTTCCCCCAGTCTCACTCTCTCTTCCCCAGTCTCACTCTCTTTCCCCCAGTCTCACTCTCTCTCCCCCATTCTCAGTCTCTCTCCCACAGTCTCACTTTCTCTCCCCCAGTCTCACTCTCTCTCCTCCAGTCTCACTCTCTTTCCCCCAGTCTCACTCTCTCTCCACCAGTCTCTCTCTCTTTTTCTCCCCCAGTCTCACTCTCTCTTCCCCAGTCTCACTCTCTCTCCTCCAGTCTCTCTCTCTCTCTCTCCACCAGTCTCTCTCTCTCTCCACCAGTCTCACTCTTTCTCACCCAGTCTCACTCTCTCTTCCCCAGTCTCACTCTCTTTCCCCCAGTCTCACTCTCTCTTCCCCAGTCTCACTCTCTTTCCCCCAGTCTTACTCTCTCTCCCCCATTCTCAGTCTCTCTCCCACAGTCTCACTTTCTCTCCCCCAGTCTCACTCTCTCTCCTCCAGTCTCACTCTCTTTCCCCCAGTCTCACTCTCTCTCCCCCAGTCTCTCTCTCTCTTTCTCCCCCAGTCTCACTCTCTCTTCCCCAGTCTCACTCTCTCTCCTCCAGTCTCTTTCGCTCTCCACCAGTCTCTCTCTCTCTCTCTCCACCAGTCTCTCTCTCACTCTTTCTCCCCCAGTCTCACTCTCTCTTCCCCAGTCTCACTCTCTCTTCCCCAGTCTCACTCTCTTTCCCCCAGTCTCACTCTCTTTCTCCCAGTCTAACTCTCTCTCCCCCAGTCTCACTCTCTCCCCCAGTCTCACTCTCTCCCCCAGTCTCACTCTCTCTCCCCCAGTCTCACTCTCTCTCCCCCAGTCTCACTCTCTCTCCCCCAGTCTCACTCTCTCTCCTCCAGTCTCACTCTCTCTCCCCCAGTCTCACTCTATCTCCCCCAGTCTCACTCTATCTCCCCCAGTCTCACTCTCTCTCCCCCAGTCTCTCTCTCTCTCTCCACCAGGCTCTCTCTCTCTCCACCAGTCTCACTCTTTCTCCCCCAGTCTCACTCTATCTCCCCCAGTCTCACTCTATCTCCCCCAGTCTCACTCCCTCTTCTCCAGTCTCTCTCTGTCTCTCTCCACCAGTCTATCTCTCTCTTCATCAGTCTTTCACTCTCTCCACCAGTCTCTCTCTCTCTCCACCAGTCTCTCTCTCTCTCCACCAATCTCTCTCTCTCCACCAGTCTCTCTCTCTCTCCACCAGTCTCTCTCTCACTCTCTCTTCCCGTCTCACTCTCTTTCCCCCAGTCTCACTCTCTCTCCCGCAGTCTCACTCTCTCTCCCCCAGTCTCACTCTCTCTCCCCCAGTCTCACTCTCTCTCCCCCAGTCTCACTCTCTCTCCCCCAGTCTCACTCTCTCTCCCCCAGTCTCACTCTCTCTCCCCCAGTCTCACTCTCTCTCCCCCAGTCTCACTCTCTCTCCCCCATTCTCACTGTCTCTCCCCCAGTCTCACTCTCTCTCCCCCAGTCTCACTCTCTCTCCCCCAGTCTCACTCTCTCTCCCCCAATCTCACTCTCTCTCTCTTTCCCAGTCTCACTCTCTCTCCCCTATTCTCACTGTTTCTCCCCCATTCTCACTGTCTCTCCCCCAGTCTCACTCTCTCTCCCCCAGTCTCACTCTCTCTCCCCCAATCTCACTCTCTCTCTCTCTCCCCCAATCTCACTCTCTCTCTCTCCACCAGTCTCTCTCTCTCCACCAGTCTCACTCTCTTGCCCAGTCTCACTCTCTTTCCCCCAGTCTCAATCTCTTTCCCCCAGTCTCACTCTCTCTCCCCCAGTCTCACTCTCTCTCCCCCAGTCTCACTCTCTCTCCTCCAGTCTCACTCTCTCTCTCCACCAGTCTCTCTCTCTCTCCATCCGTCTTTCTCTCTCTCCACCAGTCTCTCTCTCTCTTTCTCCCCAAGTCTCACTCTCTCTTCCCCAGTCTCACTCTCTCTCCCCCAGTCTCACTCTCTCTCCCCCAGTCTCACTCTCTCTCTCCACCAGTCTCTCTCTCTCTCTCCATCAGTCTTTCTCTCTCTCCACCAGTCTCTCTCTCTCTTTCTCCCCCAGTCTCACTCTCTCTTCCCCAGTCTCACTCTCTCTCCTCCAGTCTCTCTCGCTCTCCACCAGTCTCTCTCTCTCTCTCCATCAGTCTCTCTCTCTCCACCAGTCTCACTCATTCTCCCCCAGTCTCACTCTCTCTCCCCCAGTCTCACTCTCTCTCCCCCAGTCTCACTCTCTCTCCCCCAGTCTCACTCTCTCTCCCCCAGTCTCACTCTCTCTTCCCCAGTCTCACTCTCTCTTCCCCAGTCTCACTCTCTCTTCCCCAGTCTCACTCTCTCTTCCCCAGTCTCACTCTCTTTCCCCCAGTCTCACTCTCTTTCCCCCAGTCTCACTCTCTTTCCCCCAGTCTCACTCTCTCTCCCCCAGTCTCACTCTCTCTCCCCCAGTCTCACTCTCTCTCCCCCAGTCTCACTCTCTCTCCCCCAGTCTCACTCTCTCTCCCCCAGTCTCACTCTCTCTCCCCCAGTCTCACTCTCTCTCCTCCAGTCTCACTCTCTCTCCTCCAGTCTCACTCTCTCCTCCACCCAGTCTCTCTCTCACTCTCTCTTCCCGTCTCACTCTCTTTCCCCCAGTCTCACTCTCTCTCCCCCATTCTCACTCTCTCTCCTCCAGTCTCACTCTCTCTCTCCCAGTCTCACTCTCTTTCCCCCAGTCTCACTCTCTTCCCCCAGTCTCACTCTCTCTCACCAGTCTCTCTCTCTCTTTCTCCCCCCAGTCTCACTCTCTCTTGTCTCACTCTCTCTCCACCAGTCTCTCTCTCTCTTTCTCCCCCAGTCTCACTCTCTCTTCCCCAGTCTCACTCTCTCTCCTCCAGTCTCTCTCTCTCTCTCTCCACCAGTCTCTCTCTCTCTCCACCAGTCTCACTCTTTCTCACCCAGTCTCACTCTCTCTTCCCCAGTCTCACTCTCTTTCCCCCAGTCTCACTCTCTCTTCCCCAGTCTCACTCTCTTTCCCCCAGTCTCACTCTCTCTCCCCCATTCTCAGTCTCTCTCCCACAGTCTCACTTTCTCTCCCCCAGTCTCACTCTCTCTCCTCCAGTCTCACTCACTCTCCCCCAGTCTCACTCTCTCTCCCCCAGTCTCACTCTCTCTCCCCCAGTCTCACTCTCTCTCCCCCAGTCTCACTCTCTCTCCCCCAGTCTCACTCTCTCTCCCCCAGTCTCACTCTCTCTCTCTCCACCAGTCTCACTCTCTCTCCACCAGTCTCACTCTTTCTCCCCCAGTCTCACTCTTTCTCCCCGTCTCACTCTCTCTTCCCCACTCTCACTCTCTTTCCCCCAGTCTCACTCTCATTCCCCCAGTCTCACTCTCTTTCCCCCAGTCTCACTCTCTTTCCCCAAGTCTCACTCTCTCTCCCCCAGTCTCACTCACTCTGCCCCAGTCTCACTCACTCTACCCCAGTCTCACTCACTCTCCCCCAGTCTCACTCTCTCTCCCCCAGTCTCACTCTCTCTTCCCCAGTCTCACTCTCTCTTGCCCAGTCTCACTCTCTTTCCCCCAGTCTCAATCTCTTTCCCCCAGTCTCACTCTCTCTCCCCCAGTCTCACTCTCTCTCCCCCAGTCTCACTCTCTCTCCTCCAGTCTCACTCTCTCTCTCCACCAGTCTCTCTCTCTCTCCATCCGTCTTTCTCTCTCTCCACCAGTCTCTCTCTCTCTTTCTCCTCAAGTCTCACTCTCTCTTCCCCAGTCTCCCTCTCTCTCCCCCAGTCTCACTCTCTCTCCCCCAGTCTCACTCTCTCTCTCCACCAGTCTCTCTCTCTCTCCATCAGTCTTTCTCTCTCTCCACCAGTCTCTCTCTCTCTTTCTCCCCCAGTCTCACTCTCTCTTCCCCAGTCTCACTCTCTCTCCTCCAGTCTCTCTCGCTCTCCACCAGTCTCTCTCTCTCTCTCCATCAGTCTCTCTCTCTCCACCAGTCTCACTCATTCTCCCCCAGTCTCACTCTCTCTCCCCCAGTCTCACTCTCTCTCCCCCAGTCTCACTCTCTCTCCCCCAGTCTCACTCTCTCTCCCCCAGTCTCACTCTCTCTCCCCCAGTCTCACTCTCTCTCCCCCAGTCTCACTCTCTCTCCCCCAGTCTCACTCTCTCTCCCCCAGTCTCACTCTCTCTCCCCCAGTCTCACTCTCTCTCCCCCAGTCTCACTCTCTCTCCCCCAGTCTCACTCTCTCTCCCCCAGTCTCACTCTCTCTCCCCCAGTCTCACTCTCTCTCCCCCAGTCTCACTCTCTCTTCCCCAGTCTCACTCTCTCTTCCCCAGTCTCACTCTCTCTTCCCCATTCTCACTCTCTTTCCCCCAGTCTCACTCTCTTTCCCCCAGTCTCACTCTCTCTCCCCCAGTCTCACTCTCTCTCCCCCAGTCTCACTCTCTCTCCCCCAGTCTCACTCTCTCTCCCCCAGTCTCACTCTCTCTCCCCCAGTCTCACTCTCTCTCCTCCAGTCTCACTCTCTCTCCTCCAGTCTCACTCTCTCTCCTCCAGTCTCTCTCTCACTCTCTCTTCCCGTCTCACTCTCTTTCCCCCAGTCTCACTCTCTCTCCCCCATTCTCAGTCTCTCTCCCACAGTCTCACTTTCTCTCCCCCAGTCTCACTCTCTCTCCTCCAGTCTCACTCTCTTTCCCCCAGTCTCACTCTCTTTCCCCCAGTCTCACTCTCTCTCCACCAGTCTCTCTCTCTCTTTCTCCCCCAGTCTCACTCTCTCTTCCCCAGTCTCACTCTCTCTCCTCCAGTCTCTCTCTCTCTCTCTCCACCAGTCTCTCTCTCTCTCCACCAGTCTCACTCTTTCTCACCCAGTCTCACTCTCTCTTCCCCAGTCTCACTCTCTTTCCCCCAGTCTCACTCTCTCTTCCCCAGTCTCACTCTCTTTCCCCCAGTCTCACTCTCTCTCCCCCATTCTCAGTCTCTCTCCCACAGTCTCACTTTCTCTCCCCCAGTCTCACTCTCTCTCCTCCAGTCTCACTCTCTTTCCCCCAGTCTCACTCTCTCTCCCCCAGTCTCACTCTCTCTCCCCCAGTCTCACTCTCTCTCCCCCAGTCTCACTCACTCTCCCCCAGTCTCACTCACTCTCCCCCAGTCTCTCTCTCTCTCCTCCAGTCTCTCTCTCTCTCTCCACCAGTCTCTCTCTCTCTCCATCAGTCTTTCTCTCTCTCCACCAGTCTCACTCTCTTTCCCCCAGTCTCACTCTCTCTCCCCCAGTCTCACTCTCTCTCCCCCAGTCTCATCACTCTTCCCCAGTCTCACTCTCTTTCCCCCAGTCTCTCTCTCTCTTTCTCCCCCAGTCTCACTCTCTCTTCCCCAGTCTCACTCTCTCTCCTCCAGTCTCTCTCTCTCTCTCTCTCCACCAGTCTCTCTCTCTCTCCACCAGTCTCACTCTTTCTCACCCAGTCTCACTCTCTCTTCCCCAGTCTCACTCTCTTTCCCCCAGTCTCACTCTCTCTTCCCCAGTCTCACTCTCTTTCCCCCAGTCTCACTCTCTCTCCCCCATTCTCAGTCTCTCTCCCACAGTCTCACTCTCTCTCCTCCAGTCTCACTCTCTTTCCCCCAGTCTCACTCTCTCTCCCCCAGTCTCACTCTCTCTCCCCCAGTCTCACTCACTCTCCCCCAGTCTCACTCACTCTCCCCCAGTCTCTCTCTCTCTCTCCACCAGTCTCTCTCTCTCTCCATCAGTCTTTCTCTCTCTCCACCAGTCTCTCTCTCACTCTTTCTCCCCCAGTCTCACTCTCTCTTCCCCAGTCTCACTCTCTCTTCCCCAGTCTCACTCTCTCTTCCCCAGTCTCACTCTCTCTCCCCCAGTCTCACTCTCTCTCCCCCAGTCTCACTCACTCTTCCCCAGTCTCACTCTCTTTCCCCCAGTCTCTCTCTCTCTTTCTCCCCCAGTCTCACTCTCTCTTCCCCAGTCTCACTCTCTCTCCTCCAGTCTCTCTCTCTCTCTCTCTCCACCAGTCTCTCTCTCTCTCCACCAGTCTCACTCTTTCTCACCCAGTCTCACTCTCTCTTCCCCAGTCTCACTCTCTTTCCCCCAGTCTCACTCTCTCTTCCCCAGTCTCACTCTCTTTCCCCCAGTCTCACTCTCTCTCCCCCATTCTCAGTCTCTCTCCCACAGTCTCACTCTCTCTCCTCCAGTCTCACTCTCTTTCCCCCAGTCTCAGTCTCTCTCCCACAGTCTCACTCTCTCTCCTCCAGTCTCACTCTCTCTCCCCCAGTCTCACTCACTCTCCCCCAGTCTCACTCACTCTCCCCCAGTCTCTCTCTCTCTCTCCACCAGTCTCACTCTCTTTCCCCCAGTCTCACTCTCTCTCCACCAGTCTCTCTCTCTCTTTCTCCCCCAGTCTCACTCTCTCTTCCCCAGTCTCACTCTCTCTCCTCCAGTCTCTCTCTCTCTCTCTCTCCACCAGTCTCTCTCTCTCTCCACCAGTCTCACTCTTTCTCACCCAGTCTCACTCTCTCTTCCCCAGTCTCACTCTCTTTCCCCCAGTCTCACTCTCTCTTCCCCATTCTCACTCTCTCTCCCCCAGTCTCACTCTCTCTCCCCCAGTCTCACTCTCTCTCCCCCAGTCTCACTCTCTCTCCCCCAGTCTCACTCTCTCTCCCCCAGTCTCACTCTCTCTCCCCCAGTCTCACTCTCTCTCCCCCAGTCTCACTCTCTCTCCCCCAGTCTCACTCTCTCTCCCCCAGTCTCACTCTCTCTCCCCCAGTCTCACTCTCTCTCCCCCAGTCTCACTCTCTCTCTCTCCACCAGTCTCACTCTCTCTCCACCAGTCTCACTCTTTCTCCCCCAGTCTCACTCTTTCTCCCCGTCTCACTCTCTTCCCCACTCTCACTCTCTTTCCCCCAGTCTCACTCTCATTCCCCCAGTCTCACTCTCTTTCCCCCAGTCTCACTCTCTTTCCCCAAGTCTCACTCTCTCTCCCCCAGTCTCACTCACTCTACCCCAGTCTCACTCACTCTACCCCAGTCTCACTCACTCTCCCCCAGTCTCACTCTCTCTCCCCCAGTCTCACTCTCTCTTCCCCAGTCTCACTCTCTCTTGCCCAGTCTCACTCTCTTTCCCCCAGTCTCAATCTCTTTCCCCCAGTCTCACTCTCTCTCCCCCAGTCTCACTCTCTCTCCCCCAGTCTCACTCTCTCTCCCCCAGTCTCACTCTCTCTCCTCCAGTCTCACTCTCTCTCTCCACCAGTCTCTCTCTCTCTCCATCCGTCTTTCTCTCTCTCCACCAGTCTCTCTCTCTCTTTCTCCCCAAGTCTCACTCTCTCTTCCCCAGTCTCACTCTCTCTCCCCCAGTCTCACTCTCTCTCCCCCAGTCTCACTCTCTCTCTCCACCAGTCTCTCTCTCTCTCCATCAGTCTTTCTCTCTCTCCACCAGTCTCTCTCTCTCTTTCTCCCCCAGTCTCACTCTCTCTTCCCCAGTCTCACTCTCTCTCCTCCAGTCTCTCTCGCTCTCCACCAGTCTCTCTCTCTCTCTCCATCAGTCTCTCTCTCTCCACCAGTCTCACTCATTCTCCCCCAGTCTCACTCTCTCTCCCCCAGTCTCACTCTCTCTCCCCCAGTCTCACTCTCTCTCCCCCAGTCTCACTCTCTCTCCCCCAGTCTCACTCTCTCTCCCCCAGTCTCACTCTCTCTCCCCCAGTCTCACTCTCTCTCCCCCAGTCTCACTCTCTCTCCCCCAGTCTCACTCTCTCTCCCCCAGTCTCACTCTCTCTCCCCCAGTCTCACTCTCTCTCCCCCAGTCTCACTCTCTCTCCCCCAGTCTCACTCTCTCTTCCCCAGTCTCACTCTCTTCCCCAGTCTCACTCTCTCTTCCCCAGTCTCACTCTCTCTTCCCCAGTCTCACTCTCTTTCCCCCAGTCTCACTCTCTTTCCCCCAGTCTCACTCTCTTTCCCCCAGTCTCACTCTCTCTCCCCCAGTCTCACTCTCTCTCCCCCAGTCTCACTCTCTCTCCCCCAGTCTCACTCTCTCTCCTCCAGTCTCACTCTCTCTCCTCCAGTCTCACTCTCTCTCCTCCAGTCTCTCTCTCACTCTCTCTTCCCGTCTCACTCTCTTTCCCCCAGTCTCACTCTCTCTCCCCCATTCTCAGTCTCTCTCCCACAGTCTCACTTTCTCTCCCCCAGTCTCACTCTCTCTCCTCCAGTCTCACTCTCTTTCCCCCAGTCTCACTCTCTTTCCCCCAGTCTCACTCTCTCTCCACCAGTCTCTCTCTCTCTTTCTCCCCCAGTCTCACTCTCTCTTCCCCAGTCTCACTCTCTCTCCTCCAGTCTCTCTCTCTCTCTCTCCACCAGTCTCTCTCTCTCTCCACCAGTCTCACTCTTTCTCACCCAGTCTCACTCTCTCTTCCCCAGTCTCACTCTCTTTCCCCCAGTCTCACTCTCTCTTCCCCAGTCTCACTCTCTTTCCCCCAGTCTCACTCTCTCTCCCCCATTCTCAGTCTCTCTCCCACAGTCTCACTTTCTCTCCCCCAGTCTCACTCTCTCTCCTCCAGTCTCACTCTCTTTCCCCCAGTCTCACTCTCTCTCCCCCAGTCTCACTCTCTCTCCCCCAGTCTCACTCACTCTCCCCCAGTCTCACTCACTCTCCCCCAGTCTCTCTCTCTCTCCTCCAGTCTCTCTCTCTCTCTCCACCAGTCTCTCTCTCTCTCCATCAGTCTTTCTCTCTCTCCACCAGTCTCTCTCTCACTCTTTCTCCCCCAGTCTCACTCTCTCTTCCCCAGTCTCACTCTCTCTTCCCCAGTCTCACTCTCTTTTCCCCCAGTCTCACTCTCTTTCCCCCAGTCTCACTCTCTCTCCCCCAGTCTCACTCTCTCTCCCCCAGTCTCACTCTCTCTCCCCCAGTCTCACTCTCTCTCCCCCAGTCTCACTCTCTCTCCCCCAGTCTCACTCTCTCTCCCCCAGTCTCACTCTCTCTCCCCCAGTCTCACTCTCATTCCCCCAGTCTCACTCTCATTCCCCCAGTCTCACTCTCTTTCCCCAAGTCTCACTCTCTCTCCCCCAGTCTCACTCACTCTACCCCAGTCTCACTCACTCTACCCCAGTCTCACTCACTCTCCCCCAGTCTCACTCACTCTCCCCCAGTCTCACTCTCTCTTCCCCAGTCTCACTCTCTCTCCTCCAGTCTCTCTCTCTCTCTCTCCACCAGTCTCTCTCTCTCTCCACCAGTCTCACTCTTTCTCACCCAGTCTCACTCTCTTTCCCCCAGTCTCACTCTCTTTCCCCCAGTCTCACTCTCTTTCCCCCAGTCTCACTCTCTCTCCCCCAGTCTCACTCTCTCTCCCCCAGTCTCACTCTCTCTCCCCAAGTCTCACTCTCTCTCCCCCAGTCTCACTCTCTCTCCCCCAGTCTCACTCTCTCTCCCCCAGTCTCACTCTCTCTCCCCCAGTCTCTCTCTCTCTCCACCAGTCTCACTCTTTCTCCCCCAGTCTCACTCTCTCTCCCCCAGTCTCACTCTCTCTTCCCCAGTCTCACTCTCTTTCCCCCAGTCTCACTCTCTTTCCCCCAGTCTCACTCTCTTTCCCCCAGTCTCACTCTCTCCCCCAGTCTCACTCTCTCTCCTCCAGTCTCACTCTCTCTCCTCCAGTCTCACTCTCTCTCCTCCAGTCTCACTCTCTCTCCACCAGTCTCTCTCTCTCTCCACCAGTCTCTCTCTCTCTCCACCAGTCTCTCTCTCACTCTCTCTTCCCGTCTCACTCTCTCTTCCCCAGACTCACTCTCTCTCCCCCAGTCTCACTCTCTCTCCCCCAGTCTCACTCTCTCTCCCCCAGTCTCACTCTCTCTCCCCCAGTCTCACTCTCTCTCCCCCAGTCTCACTCTCTCTCCCCCAGTCTCACTCTCTCTCCCCCAGTCTCACTCTCTCTCCCCCAGTCTCACTCTCTCTCCCCCAGTCTCACTCTCTCTCCCCCAGTCTCACTCACTCTCCCCCAGTCTCACTTACTCTCCCCCAGTCTCACTCACTCTCCCCCAGTCTCTCTCTCTCTCCTCCAGTCTCTCTCTCTCTCTCCACCAGTCTCTCTCTCTCTCCATCAGTCTTTCTCTCTCTCCACCAGTCTCTCTCTCACTCTCTCTCCCCCAGTCTCACTCTCTCTCCCCCAGTCTCACTCTCTCTCCCCCAGTCTCACTCTCTCTCTCCACCAGGCTCTCTCTCTCTCTCCACCAGGCTCTCTCTCTCTCCACCAGTCTCACTCTTTCTCCCCCAGTCTCACTCTCTCTTCCCCAGTCTCACTCTCTCTTCCCCAGTCTCACTCTCTCTCCTCCAGTCTCTCTCTCTCTCCACCAGTCTCTCTCTCTCTCCACCAGTCTCACTCATTCTCACCCAGTCTCACTCTCTCTTCCCCAGTCTCACTCTCTTTCCCCCAGTCTCACTCTCTCTTCCCCAGTCTCACTCTCTTTCCCCCAGTCTCACTCTCTTTCCCCCAGTCTCACTCTCTCTCCCCCATTCTCAGTCTCTCTCCCACAGTCTCACTTTCTCTCCCCCAGTCTCACTCTCTCTCCTCCAGTCTCACTCTCTTTCCCCCAGTCTCACTCTCTCTCCACCAGTCTCTCTCTCTCTTTCTCCCCCAGTCTCACTCTCTCTTCCCCAGTCTCACTCTCTCTCCTCCAGTCTCTCTCTCTCTCCATCAGTCTTTCTCTCTCTCCACCAGTCTCTCTCTCTCTTTCTCCCCCAGTCTCACTCTCTCTTCCCCAGTCTCACTCTCTCTCCTCCAGTCTCTCTCGCTCTCCACCAGTCTCTCTCTCTCTCTCCATCAGTCTCTCTCTCTCCACCAGTCTCACTCATTCTCCCCCAGTCTCACTCTCTCTCCCCCAGTCTCACTCTCTCTCCCCCAGTCTCACTCTCTCTCCCCCAGTCTCACTCTCTCTCCCCCAGTCTCACTCTCTCTTCCCCAGTCTCACTCTCTTTCCCCCAGTCTCACTCTCTTTCCCCCAGTCTCACTCTCTTTCCCCCAGTCTCACTCTCTCTCCTCCAGTCTCACTCTCTCTCCTCCAGTCTCACTCTCTCTCCTCCAGTCTCACTCTCTCTCCACCAGTCTCTCTCTCTCTCCACCAGTCTCTCTCTCACTCTCTCTTCCCGTCTCACTCTCTCTTCCCCAGACTCACTCTCTCTCCCCCAGTCTCACTCTCTCTCCCCCAGTCTCACTCTCTCTTCCCCAGTCTCACTCTCTCTTCCCCAGTCTCACTCTCTCTTCCCCAGTCTCACTCTCTTTCCCCCAGTCTCACTGTTTCTCCCAGTCCAACTCTCTTTCCCCCAGTCTCACTCTCTCCCCCAGTCTCACTCTCTCTCCTCCAGTCTCTCTCTCTCTCTCTCCACCAGTCTCTCTCTCTCTCCACCAGTCTCACTCATTCTCACCCAGTCTCACTCTCTCTTCCCCAGTCTCACTCTCTTTCCCCCAGTCTCACTCTCTCTTCCCCAGTCTCACTCTCTTTCCCCCAGTCTCACTCTCTCTCCCCCATTCTCAGTCTCTCTCCCACAGTCTCACTTTCTCTCCCCCAGTCTCACTCTCTCTCCTCCAGTCTCACTCTCTTTCCCCCAGTCTCACTCTCTCTCCACCAGTCTCTCTCTCTCTTTCTCCCCCAGTCTCACTCTCTCTTCCCCAGTCTCACTCTCTCTCCTCCAGTCTCTCTCTCTCTCCATCAGTCTTTCTCTCTCTCCACCAGTCTCTCTCTCTCTTTCTCCCCCAGTCTCACTCTCTCTCCTCCAGTCTCTCTCGCTCTCCACCAGTCTCTCTCTCTCTCTCCATCAGTCTCTCTCTCTCCACCAGTCTCACTCATTCTCCCCCAGTCTCACTCTCTCTCCCCCAGTCTCACTCTCTCTCCCCCAGTCTCACTCTCTCTCCCCCAGTCTCACTCTCTCTCCCCCAGTCTCACTCTCTCTCCCCCAGTCTCACTCTCTCTCCCCCAGTCTCACTCTCTTTCCCCCAGTCTCACTCTCTTTCCCCCAGTCTCACTCTCTCCCCCAGTCTCACTCTCTCTCCTCCAGTCTCACTCTCTCTCCTCCAGTCTCACTCTCTCTCCTCCAGTCTCACTCTCTCTCCACCAGTCTCTCTCTCTCTCCACCAGTCTCTCTCTCACTCTCTCTTCCCGTCTCACTCTCTCTTCCCCAGACTCACTCTCTCTCCCCCAGTCTCACTCTCTCTCCCCCAGTCTCACTCTCTCTCCCCCAGTCTCACTCTCTCTCCCCCAGTCTCACTCTCTCTCCCCCAGTCTCACTCTCTCTCCCCCAGTCTCACTCTCTCTCCCCCAGTCTCACTCACTCTCCCCCAGTCTCACTCACTCTCCCCCAGTCTCACTCACTCTCCCCCAGTCTCTCTCTCTCTCCTCCAGTCTCTCTCTCTCTCTCCACCAGTCTCTCTCTCTCTCCATCAGTCTTTCTCTCTCTCCACCAGTCTCTCTCTCACTCTCTCTCCCCCAGTCTCACTCTCTCTCCCCCAGTCTCACTCTCTCTCCCCCAGTCTCACTCTCTCTCTCCACCAGGCTCTCTCTCTCTCTCCACCAGGCTCTCTCTCTCTCCACCAGTCTCACTCTTTCTCCCCCAGTCTCACTCTCTCTTCCCCAGTCTCACTCTCTCTTCCCCAGTCTCACTCTCTCTCCTCCAGTCTCTCTCTCTCTCTCTCCACCAGTCTCTCTCTCTCTCCACCAGTCTCACTCATTCTCACCCAGTCTCACTCTCTCTTCCCCAGTCTCACTCTCTTTCCCCCAGTCTCACTCTCTCTTCCCCAGTCTCACTCTCTTTCCCCCAGTCTCACTCTCTTTCACCCAGTCTCACTCTCTCTCCCCCATTCTCAGTCTCTCTCCCACAGTCTCACTTTCTCTCCCCCAGTCTCACTCTCTCTCCTCCAGTCTCACTCTCTTTCCCCCAGTCTCACTCTCTCTCCACCAGTCTCTCTCTCTCTTTCTCCCCCAGTCTCACTCTCTCTTCCCCAGTCTCACTCTCTCTCCTCCAGTCTCTCTCTCTCTCCATCAGTCTTTCTCTCTCTCCACCAGTCTCTCTCTCTCTTTCTCCCCCAGTCTCACTCTCTCTTCCCCAGTCTCACTCTCTCTCCTCCAGTCTCTCTCGCTCTCCACCAGTCTCTCTCTCTCTCTCCATCAGTCTCTCTCTCTCCACCAGTCTCACTCATTCTCCCCCAGTCTCACTCTCTCTCCCCCAGTCTCACTCTCTCTCCCCCAGTCTCACTCTCTCTTCCCCAGTCTCACTCTCTCTTCCCCAGTCTCACTCTCTTTCCCCCAGTCTCACTCTCTTTCCCCCAGTCTCACTCTCTTTCCCCCAGTCTCACTCTCTCCCCCAGTCTCACTCTCTCTCCTCCAGTCTCACTCTCTCTCCTCCAGTCTCACTCTCTCTCCTCCAGTCTCACTCTCTCTCCTCCAGTCTCACTCTCTCTCCACCAGTCTCTCTCTCTCTCCACCAGTCTCTCTCTCACTCTCTCTTCCCGTCTCACTCTCTCTTCCCCAGACTCACTCTCTCTCCCCCAGTCTCACTCTCTCTCCCCCAGTCTCACTCTCTCTCCCCCAGTCTCACTCTCTCTCCCCCAGTCTCACTCTCTCTCCCCCAGTCTCACTCTCTCTCCCCCAGTCTCACTCTCTCTCCCCCAGTCTCACTCTCTCTCCCCCAGTCTCACTCTCTCTCCCCCAGTCTCACTCTCTCTCCCCCAGTCTCACTCTCTCTCCCCCAGTCTCACTCTCTCTCCCCCAGTCTCACTCTCTCTCCCCCAGTCTCACTCTCTCTCCCCCAGTCTCACTCTCTCTCCCCCAGGCTCTCTCTCTCTCTCCACCAGGCTCTCTCTCTCTCTCCACCAGGCTCTCTCTCTCTCCACCAGTCTCACTCTTTCACCCCCAGTCTCACTCTCTCTTCCCCAGTCTCACTCTCTCTTCCCCAGTCTCACTCTCTCTCCTCCAGTCTCTCTCTCTCTCTCTCTACCAGTCTCTCTCTCTCTCCACCAGTCTCACTCATTCTCACCCAGTCTCACTCTCTCTTCCCCAGTCTCACTCTCTTTCCCCCAGTCTCACTCTCTCTTCCCCAGTCTCACTCTCTTTCCCCCAGTCTCACTCTCTCTCCCCCATTCTCAGTCTCTCTCCCACAGTCTCACTTTCTCTCCCCCAGTCTCACTCTCTCTCCTCCAGTCTCACTCTCTTTCCCCCAGTCTCACTCTCTCTCCACCAGTCTCTCTCTCTCTTTCTCCCCCAGTCTCACTCTCTCTTCCCCAGTCTCACTCTCTCTCCTCCAGTCTCTCTCTCTCTCTCTCCACCAGTCTCTCTCTCTCTCCACCAGTCTCACTCTTTCTCACCCAGTCTCACTCTCTCTTCCCCAGTCTCACTCTCTTTCCCCCAGTCTCACTCTCTCTTCCCCAGTCTCACTCTCTTTCCCCCAGTCTCACTCTCTCTCCCCCATTCTCAGTCTCTCTCCCACAGTCTCACTTTCTCTCCCCCAGTCTCACTCTCTCTCCTCCAGTCTCACTCTCTTTCCCCCAGTCTCACTCTCTCTCCACCAGTCTCTCTCTCTCTTTCTCCCCCAGTCTCACTCTCTCTTCCCCAGTCTCACTCTCTCTCCTCCAGTCTCTCTCGCTCTCCACCAGTCTCTCTCTCTCTCTCTCCACCAGTCTCTCTCTCACTCTTTCTCCCCCAGTCTCACTCTCTCTTCCCCAGTCTCACTCTCTCTTCCCCAGTCTCACTCTCTTTCCCCCAGTCTCACTCTCTTTCTCCCAGTCTAACTCTCTTTCCCCCAGTCTCACTCTCTCCCCCAGTCTCACTCTCTCTCCCCCAGTCTCACTCTCTCTCCCCCAGTCTCACTCTCTCTCCCCCAGTCTCACTCTCTCTCCCCCAGTCTCACTCTCTCTCCCCCAGTCTCACTCTCTCTCCCCCAGTCTCACTCTCTCTCCCCCAGTCTCACTCTCTCTCCCCCAGTCTCTCTCTCTCTCTCTCCACCAGGCTCTCTCTCTCTCCACCAGTCTCACTCTTTCTCCCCCAGTCTCACTCTCTCTTCCCCAGTCTCACTCTCTTTCCCCTAGTCTCACTCTCTCTCCCCCAGTCTCACTCCCTCTTCTCCAGTCTCTCTCTGTCTCTCTCCACCAGTCTATCTCTCTCTCCATCAGTCTTTCACTCTCTCCACCAGTCTCTCTCTCACTCTTTCTCCCCCAGTCTCACTCTCTCTCCCCCAGTCTCACTCTCTCTCCCCCAGTCTCACTCTCTCTCCCCCAGTCTCACTCTCTCTCCCCCAGTCTCACTCTCTCTCCCCCAGTCTCACTCTCTCTCCCCCAGTCTCACTCTCTCTCCCCCAGTCTCACTCTCTCTCCCCCAGTCTCACTCTCTCTCCCCCAGTCTCACTCTCTCTCCCCCAGTCTCACTTTCTCTCCCCCAGTCTCACTCTCTCTCCTCCAGTCTCACTCTCTCTCCTCCAGTCTCACTCTCTCTCCACCAGTCTCTCTCTCTCTCCATCAGTCTCTCTCTCTCTCCATCAGTCTCTCTCTCTCTCCACCAGTCTCTCTCTCTCTCCACCAGTCTCTCTCTCACTCTCTCTTCCCGTCTCACTCTCTCCACCAGTCTCACTCATTCTCACCCAGTCTCACTCTCTCTTCCCCAGTCTCACTCTCTTTCCCCCAGTCTCACTCTCTCTTCCCCAGTCTCACTCTCTTTCCCCCAGTCTCACTCTCTCTCCCCCATTCTCAGTCTCTCTCCCACAGTCTCACTTTCTCTCCCCCAGTCTCACTCTCTCTCCTCCAGTCTCACTCTCTTTCCCCCAGTCTCACTCTCTCTCCACCAGTCTCTCTCTCTCTTTCTCCCCCAGTCTCACTCTCTCTTCCCCAGTCTCACTCTCTCTCCTCCAGTCTCTCTCTCTCTCCATCAGTCTTTCTCTCTCTCCACCAGTCTCTCTCTCTCTTTCTCCCCCAGTCTCACTCTCTCTTCCCCAGTCTCACTCTCTCTCCTCCAGTCTCTCTCGCTCTCCACCAGTCTCTCTCTCTCTCTCCATCAGTCTCTCTCTCTCCACCAGTCTCACTCATTCTCCCCCAGTCTCACTCTCTCTCCCCCAGTCTCACTCTCTCTCCCCCAGTCTCACTCTCTCTCCCCCAGTCTCACTCTCTCTCCCCCAGTCTCACTCTCTCTCCCCCAGTCTCACTCTCTCTCCCCCAGTCTCACTCTCTCTCCCCCAGTCTCACTCTCTCTCCCCCAGTCTCACTCTCTCTTCCCCAGTCTCACTCTCTTTCCCCCAGTCTCACTCTCTTTCCCCCAGTCTCACTCTCTTTCCCCCAGTCTCACTCTCTCCCCCAGTCTCACTCTCTCTCCTCCAGTCTCACTCTCTCTTCCCCAGTCTCACTCTCTCTCCTCCAGTCTCACTCTCTCTCCTCCAGTCTCTCTCTCTCTCTCCACCAGTCTCTCTCTCTCTCCATCAGTCTTTCTCTCTCTCCACCAGTCTCTCTCTCACTCTCTCTCCCCCAGTCTCACTCTCTCTCCCCCAGTCTCACTCTCTCTCCCCCAGTCTCACTCTCTCTCTCCACCAGGCTCTCTCTCTCTCTCCACCAGGCTCTCTCTCTCTCCACCAGTCTCACTCTTTCTCCCCCAGTCTCACTCTCTCTTCCCCAGTCTCACTCTCTCTTCCCCAGTCTCACTCTCTCTCCTCCAGTCTCTCTCTCTCTCTCTCCACCAGTCTCTCTCTCTCTCCACCAGTCTCACTCATTCTCACCCAGTCTCACTCTCTCTTCCCCAGTCTCACTCTCTTTCCCCCAGTCTCACTCTCTCTTCCCCAGTCTCACTCTCTTTCCCCCAGTCTCACTCTCTTTCCCCCAGTCTCACTCTCTCTCCCCCATTCTCAGTCTCTCTCCCACAGTCTCACTTTCTCTCCCCCAGTCTCACTCTCTCTCCTCCAGTCTCACTCTCTTTCCCCCAGTCTCACTCTCTCTCCACCAGTCTCTCTCTCTCTTTCTCCCCCAGTCTCACTCTCTCTTCCCCAGTCTCACTCTCTCTCCTCCAGTCTCTCTCTCTCTCCATCAGTCTTTCTCTCTCTCCACCAGTCTCTCTCTCTCTTTCTCCCCCAGTCTCACTCTCTCTTCCCCAGTCTCACTCTCTCTCCTCCAGTCTCTCTCGCTCTCCACCAGTCTCTCTCTCTCTCTCCATCAGTCTCTCTCTCTCCACCAGTCTCACTCATTCTCCCCCAGTCTCACTCTCTCTCCCCCAGTCTCACTCTCTCTCCCCCAGTCTCACTCTCTCTCCCCCAGTCTCACTCTCTCTCCCCCAGTCTCACTCTCTCTTCCCCAGTCTCACTCTCTTTCCCCCAGTCTCACTCTCTTTCCCCCAGTCTCACTCTCTTTCCCCCAGTCTCACTCTCTCCCCCAGTCTCACTCTCTCTCCTCCAGTCTCACTCTCTCTCCTCCAGTCTCACTCTCTCTCCTCCAGTCTCACTCTCTCTCCACCAGTCTCTCTCTCTCTCCCCCAGTCTCACTCTCTCTTCCCCAGTCTCACTCTCTCTTCCCCAGTCTCACTCTCTCTTCCCCAGTCTCACTCTCTCTTCCCCAGTCTCACTCTCTTTCCCCCAGTCTCACTGTTTCTCCCAGTCCAACTCTCTTTCCCCCAGTCTCACTCTCTCCCCCAGTCTCACTCTCTCTCCTCCAGTCTCTCTCTCTCTCTCTCCACCAGTCTCTCTCTCTCTCCACCAGTCTCACTCATTCTCACCCAGTCTCACTCTCTCTTCCCCAGTCTCACTCTCTTTCCCCCAGTCTCACTCTCTCTTCCCCAGTCTCACTCTCTTTCCCCCAGTCTCACTCTCTCTCCACCAGTCTCTCTCTCTCTTTCTCCCCCAGTCTCACTCTCTCTTCCCCAGTCTCACTCTCTCTCCTCCAGTCTCTCTCTCTCTCCATCAGTCTTTCTCTCTCTCCACCAGTCTCTCTCTCTCTTTCTCCCCCAGTCTCACTCTCTCTTCCCCAGTCTCACTCTCTCTCCTCCAGTCTCTCTCGCTCTCCACCAGTCTCTCTCTCTCTCTCCATCAGTCTCTCTCTCTCCACCAGTCTCACTCTCTCTCCCCCAGTCTCACTCTCTCTCCCCCAGTCTCACTCTCTCTCCCCCAGTCTCACTCTCTCTCCCCCAGTCTCACTCTCTCTCCCCCAGTCTCACTCTCTCTCCCCCAGTCTCACTCTCTCTCCCCCAGTCTCACTCTCTCTTCCCCAGTCTCACTCTCTCTTCCCCAGTCTCACTCTCTTTCCCCCAGTCTCACTCTCTTTCCCCCAGTCTCACTCTCTTTCCCCCAGTCTCACTCTCTCCCCCAGTCTCACTCTCTCTCCTCCAGTCTCACTCTCTCTCCTCCAGTCTCACTCTCTCTCCTCCAGTCTCACTCTCTCTCCACCAGTCTCTCTCTCTCTCCACCAGTCTCTCTCTCACTCTCTCTTCCCGTCTCACTCTCTCTTCCCCAGACTCACTCTCTCTCCCCCAGTCTCACTCTCTCTCCCCCAGTCTCACTCTCTCTCCCCCAGTCTCACTCTCTCTCCCCCAGTCTCACTCTCTCTCCCCCAGTCTCACTCTCTCTCCCCCAGTCTCACTCTCTCTCCCCCAGTCTCACTCACTCTCCCCCAGTCTCACTCACTCTCCCCCAGTCTCACTCACTCTCCTCCAGTCTCTCTCTCTCTCTCCACCAGTCTCTCTCTCTCTCCATCAGTCTTTCTCTCTCTCCACCAGTCTCTCTCTCACTCTCTCTCCCCCAGTCTCACTCTCTCTCCCCCAGTCTCACTCTCTCTCCCCCAGTCTCACTCTCTCTCTCCACCAGGCTCTCTCTCTCTCTCCACCAGGCTCTCTCTCTCTCCACCAGTCTCACTCTTTCTCCCCCAGTCTCACTCTCTCTTCCCCAGTCTCACTCTCTCTTCCCCAGTCTCACTCTCTCTCCTCCAGTCTCTCTCTCTCTCTCTCCACCAGTCTCTCTCTCTCTCCACCAGTCTCACTCATTCTCACCCAGTCTCACTCTCTCTTCCCCAGTCTCACTCTCTTTCCCCCAGTCTCACTCTCTCTTCCCCAGTCTCACTCTCTTTCCCCCAGTCTCACTCTCTTTCCCCCAGTCTCACTCTCTCTCCCCCATTCTCAGTCTCTCTCCCACAGTCTCACTTTCTCTCCCCCAGTCTCACTCTCTCTCCTCCAGTCTCACTCTCTCTCCCCCAGTCTCACTCTCTCTCCACCAGTCTCTCTCTCTCTTTCTCCCCCAGTCTCACTCTCTCTTCCCCAGTCTCACTCTCTCTCCTCCAGTCTCTCTCTCTCTCCATCAGTCTTTCTCTCTCTCCACCAGTCTCTCTCTCTCTTTCTCCCCCAGTCTCACTCTCTCTTCCCCAGTCTCACTCTCTCTCCTCCAGTCTCTCTCGCTCTCCACCAGTCTCTCTCTCTCTCTCCATCAGTCTCTCTCTCTCCACCAGTCTCACTCATTCTCCCCCAGTCTCACTCTCTCTCCCCCAGTCTCACTCTCTCTCCCCCAGTCTCACTCTCTCTCCCCCAGGCTCTCTCTCTCTCTCCACCAGGCTCTCTCTCTCTCTCCACCAGGCTCTCTCTCTCTCCACCAGTCTCACTCTTTCACCCCCAGTCTCACTCTCTCTTCCCCAGTCTCACTCTCTCTTCCCCAGTCTCACTCTCTCTCCTCCAGTCTCTCTCTCTCTCTCTCTACCAGTCTCTCTCTCTCTCCACCAGTCTCACTCATTCTCACCCAGTCTCACTCTCTCTTCCCCAGTCTCACTCTCTTTCCCCCAGTCTCACTCTCTCTTCCCCAGTCTCACTCTCTTTCCCCCAGTCTCACTCTCTCTCCCCCATTCTCAGTCTCTCTCCCACAGTCTCACTTTCTCTCCCCCAGTCTCACTCTCTCTCCTCCAGTCTCACTCTCTTTCCCCCAGTCTCACTCTCTCTCCACCAGTCTCTCTCTCTCTTTCTCCCCCAGTCTCACTCTCTCTTCCCCAGTCTCACTCTCTCTCCTCCAGTCTCTCTCTCTCTCTCTCCACCAGTCTCTCTCTCTCTCCACCAGTCTCACTCTTTCTCACCCAGTCTCACTCTCTCTTCCCCAGTCTCACTCTCTTTCCCCCAGTCTCACTCTCTCTTCCCCAGTCTCACTCTCTTTCCCCCAGTCTCACTCTCTCTCCCCCATTCTCAGTCTCTCTCCCACAGTCTCACTTTCTCTCCCCCAGTCTCACTCTCTCTCCTCCAGTCTCACTCTCTTTCCCCCAGTCTCACTCTCTCTCCACCAGTCTCTCTCTCTCTTTCTCCCCCAGTCTCACTCTCTCTTCCCCAGTCTCACTCTCTCTCCTCCAGTCTCTCTCGCTCTCCACCAGTCTCTCTCTCTCTCTCTCCACCAGTCTCTCTCTCACTCTTTCTCCCCCAGTCTCACTCTCTCTTCCCCAGTCTCACTCTCTCTTCCCCAGTCTCACTCTCTTTCCCCCAGTCTCACTCTCTTTCTCCCAGTCTAACTCTCTTTCCCCCAGTCTCACTCTCTCCCCCAGTCTCACTCTCTCTCCCCCAGTCTCACTCTCTCTCCCCCAGTCTCACTCTCTCTCCCCCAGTCTCACTCTCTCTCCCCCAGTCTCACTCTCTCTCCCCCAGTCTCACTCTCTCTCCCCCAGTCTCACTCTCTCTCCCCCAGTCTCACTCTCTCTCCCCCAGTCTCACTCTCTCTCCCCCAGTCTCTCTCTCTCTCTCTCCACCAGGCTCTCTCTCTCTCCACCAGTCTCACTCTTTCTCCCCCAGTCTCACTCTCTCTTCCCCAGTCTCACTCTCTTTCCCCTAGTCTCACTCTCTCTCCCCCAGTCTCACTCCCTCTTCTCCAGTCTCTCTCTGTCTCTCTCCACCAGTCTATCTCTCTCTCCATCAGTCTTTCACTCTCTCCACCAGTCTCTCTCTCACTCTTTCTCCCCCAGTCTCACTCTCTCTCCCCCAGTCTCACTCTCTCTCCCCCAGTCTCACTCTCTCTCCCCCAGTCTCACTCTCTCTCCCCCAGTCTCACTCTCTCTCCCCCAGTCTCACTCTCTCTCCCCCAGTCTCACTCTCTCTCCCCCAGTCTCACTCTCTCTCCCCCAGTCTCACTCTCTCTCCCCCAGTCTCACTTTCTCTCCCCCAGTCTCACTCTCTCTCCTCCAGTCTCACTCTCTCTCCTCCAGTCTCACTCTCTCTCCACCAGTCTCTCTCTCTCTCCATCAGTCTCTCTCTCTCTCCATCAGTCTCTCTCTCTCTCCACCAGTCTCTCTCTCTCTCCACCAGTCTCTCTCTCACTCTCTCTTCCCGTCTCACTCTCTCCACCAGTCTCACTCATTCTCACCCAGTCTCACTCTCTCTTCCCCAGTCTCACTCTCTTTCCCCCAGTCTCACTCTCTCTTCCCCAGTCTCACTCTCTTTCCCCCAGTCTCACTCTCTCTCCCCCATTCTCAGTCTCTCTCCCACAGTCTCACTTTCTCTCCCCCAGTCTCACTCTCTCTCCTCCAGTCTCACTCTCTTTCCCCCAGTCTCACTCTCTCTCCACCAGTCTCTCTCTCTCTTTCTCCCCCAGTCTCACTCTCTCTTCCCCAGTCTCACTCTCTCTCCTCCAGTCTTTCTCTCTCTCCATCAGTCTTTCTCTCTCTCCACCAGTCTCTCTCTCTCTTTCTCCCCCAGTCTCACTCTCTCTTCCCCAGTCTCACTCTCTCTCCTCCAGTCTCTCTCGCTCTCCACCAGTCTCTCTCTCTCTCTCCATCAGTCTCTCTCTCTCCACCAGTCTCACTCATTCTCCCCCAGTCTCACTCTCTCTCCCCCAGTCTCACTCTCTCTCCCCCAGTCTCACTCTCTCTCCCCCAGTCTCACTCTCTCTCCCCCAGTCTCACTCTCTCTCCCCCAGTCTCACTCTCTCTCCCCCAGTCTCACTCTCTCTTCCCCAGTCTCACTCTCTCTTCCCCAGTCTCACTCTCTTTCCCCCAGTCTCACTCTCTTTCCCCCAGTCTCACTCTCTTTCCCCCAGTCTCACTCTCTCCCCCAGTCTCACTCTCTCTCCTCCAGTCTCACTCTCTCTCCTCCAGTCTCACTCTCTCTCCTCCAGTCTCACTCTCTCTCCACCAGTCTCTCTCTCTCTCCACCAGTCTCTCTCTCACTCTCTCTTCCCGTCTCACTCTCTCTTCCCCAGTCTCACTCACTCTCCCCCAGTCTCTCTCTCTCTCCTCCAGTCTCTCTCTCTCTCTCCACCAGTCTCTCTCTCTCTCCATCAGTCTTTCTCTCTCTCCACCAGTCTCTCTCTCACTCTCTCTCCCCCAGTCTCACTCTCTCTCCCCCAGTCTCACTCTCTCTCCCCCAGTCTCACTCTCTCTCTCCACCAGGCTCTCTCTCTCTCTCCACCAGGCTCTCTCTCTCTCCACCAGTCTCACTCTTTCTCCCCCAGTCTCACTCTCTCTTCCCCAGTCTCACTCTCTCTTCCCCAGTCTCACTCTCTCTCCTCCAGTCTCTCTCTCTCTCTCTCCACCAGTCTCTCTCTCTCTCCACCAGTCTCACTCATTCTCACCCAGTCTCACTCTCTCTTCCCCAGTCTCACTCTCTTTCCCCCAGTCTCACTCTCTCTTCCCCAGTCTCACTCTCTTTCCCCCAGTCTCACTCTCTTTCCCCCAGTCTCACTCTCTCTCCCCCATTCTCAGTCTCTCTCCCACAGTCTCACTTTCTCTCCCCCAGTCTCACTCTCTCTCCTCCAGTCTCACTCTCTTTCCCCCAGTCTCACTCTCTCTCCACCAGTCTCTCTCTCTCTTTCTCCCCCAGTCTCACTCTCTCTTCCCCAGTCTCACTCTCTCTCCTCCAGTCTCTCTCTCTCTCCATCAGTCTTTCTCTCTCTCCACCAGTCTCTCTCTCTCTTTCTCCCCCAGTCTCACTCTCTCTTCCCCAGTCTCACTCTCTCTCCTCCAGTCTCTCTCGCTCTCCACCAGTCTCTCTCTCTCTCTCCATCAGTCTCTCTCTCTCCACCAGTCTCACTCATTCTCCCCCAGTCTCACTCTCTCTCCCCCAGTCTCACTCTCTCTCCCCCAGTCTCACTCTCTCTCCCCCAGTCTCACTCTCTCTCCCCCAGTCTCACTCTCTCTCCCCCAGTCTCACTCTCTCTTCCCCAGTCTCACTCTCTTTCCCCCAGTCTCACTCTCTTTCCCCCAGTCTCACTCTCTTTCCCCCAGTCTCACTCTCTCCCCCAGTCTCACTCTCTCTCCTCCAGTCTCACTCTCTCTCCTCCAGTCTCACTCTCTCTCCTCCAGTCTCACTCTCTCTCCACCAGTCTCTCTCTCTCTCCCCCAGTCTCACTCTCTCTTCCCCAGTCTCACTCTCTCTTCCCCAGTCTCACTCTCTCTTCCCCAGTCTCACTCTCTCTTCCCCAGTCTCACTCTCTCTTCCCCAGTCTCACTCTCTTTCCCCCAGTCTCACTGTTTCTCCCAGTCCAACTCTCTTTCCCCCAGTCTCACTCTCTCCCCCAGTCTCACTCTCTCTCCTCCAGTCTCTCTCTCTCTCTCTCCACCAGTCTCTCTCTCTCTCCACCAGTCTCACTCATTCTCACCCAGTCTCACTCTCTCTTCCCCAGTCTCACTCTCTTTCCCCCAGTCTCACTCTCTCTTCCCCAGTCTCACTCTCTTTCCCCCAGTCTCACTCTCTCTCCACCAGTCTCTCTCTCTCTTTCTCCCCCAGTCTCACTCTCTCTTCCCCAGTCTCACTCTCTCTCCTCCAGTCTCTCTCTCTCTCCATCAGTCTTTCTCTCTCTCCACCAGTCTCTCTCTCTCTTTCTCCCCCAGTCTCACTCTCTCTTCCCCAGTCTCACTCTCTCTCCTCCAGTCTCTCTCGCTCTCCACCAGTCTCTCTCTCTCTCTCCATCAGTCTCTCTCTCTCCACCAGTCTCACTCATTCTCCCCCAGTCTCACTCTCTCTCCCCCAGTCTCACTCTCTCTCCCCCAGTCTCACTCTCTCTCCCCCAGTCTCACTCTCTCTCCCCCAGTCTCACTCTCTCTCCCCCAGTCTCACTCTCTCTCCCCCAGTCTCACTCTCTCTCCCCCAGTCTCACTCTCTCTCCCCCAGTCTCACTCTCTCTTCCCCAGTCTCACTCTCTTTCCCCCAGTCTCACTCTCTTTCCCCCAGTCTCACTCTCTTTCCCCCAGTCTCACTCTCTCCCCCAGTCTCACTCTCTCTCCTCCAGTCTCACTCTCTCTCCTCCAGTCTCACTCTCTCTCCTCCAGTCTCACTCTCTCTCCACCAGTCTCTCTCTCTCTCCACCAGTCTCTCTCTCACTCTCTCTTCCCGTCTCACTCTCTCTTCCCCAGACTCACTCTCTCTCCCCCAGTCTCACTCTCTCTCCCCCAGTCTCACTCTCTCTCCCCCAGTCTCACTCTCTCTCCCCCAGTCTCACTCTCTCTCCCCCAGTCTCACTCTCTCTCCCCCAGTCTCACTCTCTCTCCCCCAGTCTCACTCACTCTCCCCCAGTCTCACTCACTCTCCCCCAGTCTCACTCACTCTCCTCCAGTCTCTCTCTCTCTCTCCACCAGTCTCTCTCTCTCTCCATCAGTCTTTCTCTCTCTCCACCAGTCTCTCTCTCACTCTCTCTCCCCCAGTCTCACTCTCTCTCCCCCAGTCTCACTCTCTCTCCCCCAGTCTCACTCTCTCTCTCCACCAGGCTCTCTCTCTCTCTCCACCAGGCTCTCTCTCTCTCCACCAGTCTCACTCTTTCTCCCCCAGTCTCACTCTCTCTTCCCCAGTCTCACTCTCTCTTCCCCAGTCTCACTCTCTCTCCTCCAGTCTCTCTCTCTCTCTCTCCACCAGTCTCTCTCTCTCTCCACCAGTCTCACTCATTCTCACCCAGTCTCACTCTCTCTTCCCCAGTCTCACTCTCTTTCCCCCAGTCTCACTCTCTCTTCCCCAGTCTCACTCTCTTTCCCCCAGTCTCACTCTCTTTCCCCCAGTCTCACTCTCTCTCCCCCATTCTCAGTCTCTCTCCCACAGTCTCACTTTCTCTCCCCCAGTCTCACTCTCTCTCCTCCAGTCTCACTCTCTCTCCCCCAGTCTCACTCTCTCTCCACCAGTCTCTCTCTCTCTTTCTCCCCCAGTCTCACTCTCTCTTCCCCAGTCTCACTCTCTCTCCTCCAGTCTCTCTCTCTCTCCATCAGTCTTTCTCTCTCTCCACCAGTCTCTCTCTCTCTTTCTCCCCCAGTCTCACTCTCTCTTCCCCAGTCTCACTCTCTCTCCTCCAGTCTCTCTCGCTCTCCACCAGTCTCTCTCTCTCTCTCCATCAGTCTCTCTCTCTCCACCAGTCTCACTCATTCTCCCCCAGTCTCACTCTCTCTCCCCCAGTCTCACTCTCTCTCCCCCAGTCTCACTCTCTCTCCCCCAGTCTCACTCTCTCTCCCCCAGTCTCACTCTCTCTCCCCCAGTCTCACTCTCTCTCCCCCAGTCTCACTCTCTCTCCCCCAGTCTCACTCTCTCTCCCCCAGTCTCACTCTCTCTCCCCCAGTCTCACTCTCTCTCCCCCAGTCTCACTCTCTCTTCCCCAGTCTCACTCTCTTTCCCCCAGTCTCACTCTCTTTCCCCCAGTCTCACTCTCTCCCCCAGTCTCACTCTCTCCCCCAGTCTCACTCTCTCTCCTCCAGTCTCACTCTCTCTCCTCCAGTCTCACTCTCTCTCCTCCAGTCTCACTCTCTCTCCACCAGTCTCTCTCTCTCTCCACCAGTCTCTCTCTCACTCTCTCTTCCCGTCTCACTCTCTCTTCCCCAGACTCACTCTCTCTCCCCCAGTCTCACTCTCTCTCCCCCAGTCTCACTCTCTCTCCCCCAGTCTCACTCTCTCTCCCCCAGTCTCACTCTCTCTCCCCCAGTCTCACTCTCTCTCCCCCAGTCTCACTCTCTCTCCCCCAGTCTCACTCTCTCTCCCCCAGTCTCACTCACTCTCCTCCAGTCTCTCTCTCTCTCTCCACCAGTCTCTCTCTCTCTCCATCAGTCTTTCTCTCTCTCCACCAGTCTCTCTCTCTCTCCACCAGTCTCACTCTCTCTCCCCCAGTCTCACTCTCTCTCCCCCAGTCTCTCTCGCTCTCCACCAGTCTCTCTCTCTCTCCACCAGTCTCACTCTCTCTCCCCCAGTCTCACTCTCTCTCCCCCAGTCTCTCTCGCTCTCCACCAGTCTCTCTCTCTCTCTCTCCACCAGTCTCTCTCTCACTCTTTCTCCCCCAGTCTCACTCTCTCTTCCCCAGTCTCACTCTCTCTTCCCCAGTCTCACTCTCTCTTCCCCAGTCTCACTCTCTTTCCCCCAGTCTCACTGTTTCTCCCAGTCCAACTCTCTTTCCCCCAGTCTCACTCTCTCCCCCAGTCTCACTCTCTCTCCCCCAGTCTCACTCTCTCTCCCCCAGTCTCACTCTCTCTCCCCCAGTCTCACTCTCTCTCCCCCAGTCTCACTCTCTCTCCCCCAGTCTCACTCTCTCTCCCCCAGTCTCACTCTCTCTCCCCCAGTCTCACTCTCTCTCCCCCAGTCTCACTCTCTCTCCCCCAGTCTCACTCTCTCTCCCCCAGTCTCACTCTCTCTCCCCCAGTCTCACTCTCTCTCCCCCAGGCTCTCTCTCTCTCTCCACCAGGCTCTCTCTCTCTCTCCACCAGGCTCTCTCTCTCTCCACCAGTCTCACTCTTTCACCCCCAGTCTCACTCTCTCTTCCCCAGTCTCACTCTCTCTTCCCCAGTCTCACTCTCTCTCCTCCAGTCTCTCTCTCTCTCTCTCCACCAGTCTCTCTCTCTCTCCACCAGTCTCACTAATTCTCACCCAGTCTCACTCTCTCTTCCCCAGTCTCACTCTCTTTCCCCCAGTCTCACTCTCTCTTCCCCAGTCTCACTCTCTTTCCCCCAGTCTCACTCTCTCTCCCCCATTCTCAGTCTCTCTCCCACAGTCTCACTTTCTCTCCCCCAGTCTCACTCTCTCTCCTCCAGTCTCACTCTCTTTCCCCCAGTCTCACTCTCTCTCCACCAGTCTCTCTCACTCTCTCTTCCCCAGTCTCACTCTCTCTTCCCCAGTCTCACTCTCTCTCCTCCAGTCTCTCTCTCTCTCTCTCCACCAGTCTCTCTCTCTCTCCACCAGTCTCACTCTTTCTCACCCAGTCTCACTCTCTCTTCCCCAGTCTCACTCTCTTTCCCCCAGTCTCACTCTCTCTTCCCCAGTCTCACTCTCTTTCCCCCAGTCTCACTCTCTCTCCCCCATTCTCAGTCTCTCTCCCACAGTCTCACTTTCTCTCCCCCAGTCTCACTCTCTCTCCTCCAGTCTCACTCTCTTTCCCCCAGTCTCACTCTCTCTCCACCAGTCTCTCTCTCTCTTTCTCCCCCAGTCTCACTCTCTCTTCCCCAGTCTCACTCTCTCTCCTCCAGTCTCTCTCGCTCTCCACCAGTCTCTCTCTCTCTCTCTCCACCAGTCTCTCTCTCACTCTTTCTCCCCCAGTCTCACTCTCTCTTCCCCAGTCTCACTCTCTCTTCCCCAGTCTCACTCTCTTTCTCCCAGTCTAACTCTCTTTCCCCCAGTCTCACTCTCTCCCCCAGTCTCACTCTCTCTCCCCCAGTCTCACTCTCTCTCCCCCAGTCTCACTCTCTCTCCCCCAGTCTCACTCTCTCTCCCCCAGTCTCACTCTCTCTCCCCCAGTCTCACTCTCTCTCCCCCAGTCTCTCTCTCTCTCTCTCCACCAGGCTCTCTCTCTCTCCACCAGTCTCACTCTTTCTCCCCCAGTCTCACTCTCTCTTCCCCAGTCTCACTCTCTTTCCCCTAGTCTCACTCTCTCTCCCCCAGTCTCACTCCCTCTTCTCCAGTCTCTCTCTGTCTCTCTCCACCAGTCTATCTCTCTCTCCATCAGTCTTTCACTCTCTCCACCAGTCTCTCTCTCACTCTTTCTCCCCCAGTCTCACTCTCTCTCCCCCAGTCTCACTCTCTCTCCCCCAGTCTCACTCTCTCTCCCCCAGTCTCACTCTCTCTCCCCCAGTCTCACTCTCTCTCCCCCAGTCTCACTCTCTCTCCCCCAGTCTCACTCTCTCTCCCCCAGTC
The DNA here is from genome assembly GCF_044704955.1 of Pristiophorus japonicus. Classification (NCBI taxonomy): domain Eukaryota; kingdom Metazoa; phylum Chordata; class Chondrichthyes; family Pristiophoridae; genus Pristiophorus; species Pristiophorus japonicus. The sequence continues at coordinate 146,694,849 of NC_091987.1, read as the reverse complement.
TCACTCTCTCTCCCCCAGTCTCACTTTCTCTCCCCCAGTCTCACTCTCTCTCCTCCAGTCTCACTCTCTCTCCTCCAGTCTCACTCTCTCTCCACCAGTCTCTCTCTCTCTCCATCAGTCTCTCTCTCTCTCCATCAGTCTCTCTCTCTCTCCACCAGTCTCTCTCTCTCTCCACCAGTCTCTCTCTCACTCTCTCTTCCCGTCTCACTCTCTTCCCCAGTCTCACTCTCTTTCCCCCAGTCTCACTCTCTCTCCCCCAGTCTCACTCTCTCTCCCCCAGTCTCACTCTCTCTCCCCCAGTCTCACTCTCTCCCCCAGTCTCACTGTCTCTCCCCCATTCTCACTGTCTCTCCCCCAGTCTCACTCTCTCTCCCCCAGTCTCACTCTCTCTCCCCCAATCTCACTCTCTCTCTCTTTCCCAGTCTCACTCTCTCTCCCCCAGTCTCACTCTCTCTCCCCCAGTCTCACTCTCTCTCCCCCAGTCTCACTCTCTCTCCCCCAGTCTCACTCTCTCTCCCCCAGTCTCACTCTCTCTCTCTCTCCACCAGTCTCTCTCTCTCCACCAGTCTCACTCTTTCTCCCCCAGTCTCACTCTTTCTCCCCCAGTCTCACTCTCTCTTCCCCAGTCTCACTCTCTCTTGCCCAGTCTCACTCTCTTTCCCCCAGTCTCACTCTCTCTCCTCCAGTCTCACTCTCTCTCTCCACCAGTCTCTCTCTCTCTCCATCCGTCTTTCTCTCTCTCCACCAGTCTCTCTCTCTCTTTCTCCCCAAGTCTCACTCTCTCTTCCCCAGTCTCACTCTCTCTCCCCCAGTCTCACTCTCTCTCTCCACCAGTCTCTCTCTCTCTCCATCAGTCTTTCTCTCTCTCCACCTGTCTCTCTCTCTCTTTCTCCCCCAGTCTCACTCTCTCTTCCCCAGTCTCACTCTCTCTCCTCCAGTCTCTCTCGCTCTCCACCAGTCTCTCTCTCTCTCTCCATCAGTCTCTCTCTCTCCACCAGTCTCACTCATTCTCCCCCAGTCTCACTCTCTCTCCCCCAGTCTCACTCTCTCTCCCCCAGTCTCACTCTCTCTCCCCCAGTCTCACTCTCTCTCCCCCAGTCTCACTCTCTCTCCCCCAGTCTCACTCTCTCTCCCCCAGTCTCACTCTCTCTCCCCCAGTCTCACTCTCTCTCCCCCAGTCTCACTCTCTCTCCCCCAGTCTCACTCTCTCTCCCCCAGTCTCACTCTCTCTCCCCCAGTCTCACTCTCTCTCCCCCAGTCTCACTCTCTCTCCCCCAGTCTCACTCTCTCTCCCCCAGTCTCACTCTCTCTCCCCCAGTCTCACTCTCTCTTCCCCAGTCTCACTCTCTTTCCCCCAGTCTCACTCTCTTTCCCCCAGTCTCACTCTCTTTCCCCCAGTCTCACTCTCTCTCCCCCAGTCTCACTCTCTCTCCCCCAGTCTCACTCTCTCTCCTCCAGTCTCACTCTCTCTCCTCCAGTCTCACTCTCTCTCCTCCAGTCTCACTCTCTCTCCTCCAGTCTCTCTCTCTCTCCACCAGTCTCTCTCTCACTCTCTCTTCCCGTCTCACTCTCTCTTCCCCAGACTCACTCTCTCTCCCTCAGTCTCACTCTCTCTCCCCCAGTCTCACTCTCTCTCCCCCAGTCTCACTCTCTCTCCCCCAGTCTCACTCTCTCTCCCCCAGTCTCACTCTCTCTCCCCAGTCTCACTCACTCTCCCCCAGTCTCACTCACTCTCCCCAAGTCTCTCTCTCTCTCCTCCAGTCTCTCTCTCTCTCTCCACCAGTCTCTCTCTCTCTCCATCAGTCTTTCTCTCTCTCCACCAGTCTCTCTCTCACTCTTTCTCCCCGAGTCTCACTCTCTCTCCCCCAGTCTCACTCTCTCTCCCCCAGTCTCACTCTCTCTCCCCCAGTCTCACTCTCTCTCTCTCCACCAGTCTCTCTCTCTCTCCACCAGTCTCACTCTTTCTCCCCCAGTCTCACTCTTTCTCCCCGTCTCACTCTCTCTTCCCCACTCTCACTCTCTTTCCCCCAGTCTCACTCTCATTCCCCCAGTCTCACTCTCTTTCCCCCAGTCTCACTCTCTTTCCCCAAGTCTCACTCTCTCTCCCCCAGTCTCACTCTCTCTTCCCCAGTCTCACTCACTCTACCCCAGTCTCACTCACTCTCCCCCAGTCTCACTCTCTCTCCCCCAGTCTCACTCTCTCTTCCCCAGTCTCTCTCTCTCTCTCTCCACCAGTCTCTCTCTCTCTCCACCAGTCTCTCTCTCTCTCCACCAGTCTCACTCTTTCTCACCCAGTCTCACTCTCTTTCCCCCAGTCTCACTCTCTTTCCCCCAGTCTCACTCTCTCTCCCCCAGTCTCACTCTCTCTCCCCCAGTCTCACTCTCTCTCCCCCAGTCTCACTCTCTCTCCCCCAGTCTCACTCTCTCTCCCCCAGTCTCACTCTCTCTCTCTCCACCAGTCTCTCTCTGTCTCCACCAGTCTCACTCTTTCTCCCCCAGTCTCACTCTCTCTCCCCCAGTCTCACTCTCTCTTGCCCAGTCTCACTCTCTCTTGCCCCAGTCTCACTCTCTTTCCCCCAGTCTCACTCTCTCTCCCCCAGTCTCACTCTCTCTCCCCCAGTCTCATTCTCTCTCCCCCAGCCTCACTCTCTCTCCCCCAGTCTCACTCTCTCTCCTCCAGTCTCTCTCTCTCTCTCCACAAGTCTCTCTCTCTCTCCATCCGTCTTTCTCTCTCTCCACCAGTCTCTCTCTCTCTTTCTCCCCCAGTCTCACTCTCTCTCCCGCAGTCTCACTCTCTCTTCCCCAGTCTCACTCTCTCTCTCTCTCCACCAGTCTCTCTCTCTCTCCACCAGTCTCACTCTTTCTCACCCAGTCTCAATCTCTCTTCCCCAGTCTCACTCTCTTTCCCCCAGTCTCACTCTCTCTTCCCCAGTCTCACTCTCTTTCCCACAGTCTCACTCTCTCTGCCCCATTCTCAGTCTCTCTCCCAGTCTCACTTTCTCTCCCCCAGTCTCACTCTCTCTCCTCCAGTCTCACTCTCTTTCCCCCAGTCTCACTCTCTTTCCCCCAGTCTCACTCTCTTTCCCCCAGTCTCACTCTCTTTCCCCCAGTCTCACTCTCTTTCCCCCAGTCTCACTCTCTTTCCCCCAGTCTCACTCTCTTTCCCCCAGTCTCACTCTCTCTCCCCCAGTCTCACTCTCTCTTCCCCAGTCTCACTCTCTCTCCCCCAGTCTCACTCTCTCTCCCCCAGTCTCACTCTCTCTCCCCCAGTCTCACTCTCTCTCCCCCAGTCTCACTCTCTCTCCCCCAGTCTCACTCTCTCTCCCCCAGTCTCACTCTCTCTCCCCCAGTCTCACTCTCTCTCCCCCAGTCTCACTCTCTCTCCCCCAGTCTCACTCTCTCTCCCCCAGTCTCACTCTCTCTCCCCCAGTCTCACTCTCTCTCCCCCAGTCTCACTCTCTCTCTCCACCAGTCTCTCTCTCTCTCCATCAGTCTTTCTCTCTCTCCACCAGTCTCTCTCTCACTCTCTCTCCCCCAGTCTCACTCTCTCTCCCCCAGTCTCACTCTCTCTCCCCCAGTCTCACTCTCTCTCTCCACCAGGCTCTCTCTCTCTCTCCACCAGGCTCTCTCTCTCTCCACCAGTCTCACTCTTTCTCCCCCAGTCTCACTCTCTCTTCCCCAGTCTCACTCTCTCTTCCCCAGTCTCACTCTCTCTCCTCCAGTCTCTCTCTCTCTCTCTCCACCAGTCTCTCTCTCTCTCCACCAGTCTCACTCATTCTCACCCAGTCTCACTCTCTCTTCCCCAGTCTCACTCTCTTTCCCCCAGTCTCACTCTCTCTTCCCCAGTCTCACTCTCTCTCCACCAGTCTCTCCCTCACTCTCTCTTCCCGTCTCACTCTCTCTTCCCCAGACTCACTCTCTCTCCCCCAGTCTCACTCTCTCTCCCCCAGTCTCACTCTCTCTCCCCCAGTCTCACTCTCTCTCCCCCAGTCTCACTCTCTCTCCCCCAGTCTCACTCTCTCTCCCCCAGTCTCACTCTCTCTCCCCCAGTCTCACTCTCTCTCCCCCAGTCTCACTCTCTCTCCCCCAGTCTCACTCACTCTCCCCCAGTCTCACTCACTCTCCCCCAGTCTCTCTCTCTCTCCTCCAGTCTCTCTCTCTCTCCTCCAGTCTCTCTCTCTCTCTCCACCAGTCTCTCTCTCTCTCCATCAGTCTTTCTCTCTCTCCACCAGTCTCTCTCTCACTCTCTCTCCCCCAGTCTCACTCTCTCTCCCCCAGTCTCACTCTCTCTCCCCCAGTCTCACTCTCTCTCTCCACCAGGCTCTCTCTCTCTCTCCACCAGGCTCTCTCTCTCTCCACCAGTCTCACTCTTTCTCCCCCAGTCTCACTCTCTCTTCCCCAGTCTCACTCTCTCTTCCCCAGTCTCACTCTCTCTCCTCCAGTCTCTCTCTCTCTCTCTCCACCAGTCTCTCTCTCTCTCCACCAGTCTCACTCATTCTCACCCAGTCTCACTCTCTCTTCCCCAGTCTCACTCTCTTTCCCCCAGTCTCACTCTCTCTTCCCCAGTCTCACTCTCTTTCCCCCAGTCTCACTCTCTTTCCCCCAGTCTCACTCTCTCTCCCCCATTCTCAGTCTCTCTCCCACAGTCTCACTTTCTCTCCCCCAGTCTCACTCTCTCTCCTCCAGTCTCACTCTCTTACCCCCAGTCTCACTCTCTCTCCACCAGTCTCCCTCTCTCTTTCTCCCCCAGTCTCACTCTCTCTTCCCCAGTCTCACTCTCTCTCCTCCAGTCTCTCTCTCTCTCCATCAGTCTCTCTCTCTCCACCAGTCTCACTCATTCTCCCCCAGTCTCACTCTCTCTCCCCCAGTCTCACTCTCTCTCCCCCAGTCTCACTCTCTCTCCCCCAGTCTCACTCTCTCTCCCCCAGTCTCACTCTCTCTTCCCCAGTCTCACTCTCTCTTCCCCAGTCTCACTCTCTTTCCCCCAGTCTCACTCTCTTTCCCCCAGTCTCACTCTCTTTCCCCCAGTCTCACTCTCTCCCCCAGTCTCACTCTCTCTCCTCCAGTCTCACTCTCTCTCCTCCAGTCTCACTCTCTCTCCTCCAGTCTCACTCTCTCTCCACCAGTCTCTCTCTCTCTCCACCAGTCTCTCTCTCACTCTCTCTTCCCGTCTCACTCTCTCTTCCCCAGACTCACTCTCTCTCCCCCAGTCTCACTCTCTCTCCCCCAGTCTCACTCTCTCTCCCCCAGTCTCACTCTCTCTCCCCCAGTCTCACTCTCTCTCCCCCAGTCTCACTCTCTCTCCCCCAGTCTCACTCTCTCTCCCCCAGTCTCACTCACTCTCCCCCAGTCTCACTCACTCTCCCCCAGTCTCACTCACTCTCCTCCAGTCTCTCTCTCTCTCTCCACCAGTCTCTCTCTCTCTCCATCAGTCTTTCTCTCTCTCCACCAGTCTCTCTCTCACTCTTTCTCCCCCAGTCTCACTCTCTCTTCCCCAGTCTCACTCTCTCTTCCCCAGTCTCACTCTCTTTTCCCCCAGTCTCACTCTCTCTCCCCCAGTCTCACTCTCTCTCCCCCAGTCTCACTCTCTCTCCCCCAGTCTCACTCTCTCTCCCCCAGTCTCACTCTCTCTCCCCCAGTCTCACTCTCTCTCCCCCAGTCTCACTCTCTCTCTCTCCACCAGTCTCTCTCTCTCTCCACCAGTCTCACTCTTTCTCCCCCAGTCTCACTCTTTCTCCCCGTCTCACTCTCTCTTCCCCACTCTCACTCTCTTTCCCCCAGTCTCACTCTAATTCCCCCAGTCTCACTCTCTTTCCCCCAGTCTCACTCTCTTTCCCCAAGTCTCACTCTCTCTCCCCCAGTCTCACTCACTCTACCCCAGTCTCACTCACTCTCCCCCAGTCTCACTCACTCTCCCCCAGTCTCACTCTCTCTCCCCCAGTCTCTCTCTCTCCTCCAGTCTCTCTCTCTCTCTCCACCAGTCTCTCTCTCTCTCCACCAGTCTCACTCTCTCTCCCCCAGTCTCACTCTCTCTCCCCCAGTCTCTCTCGCTCTCCACCAGTCTCTCTCTCTCTCTCTCCACCAGTCTCTCTCTCACTCTTTCTCCCCCAGTCTCACTCTCTCTTCCCCAGTCTCACTCTCTCTTCCCCAGTCTCACTCTCTCTTCCCCAGTCTCACTCTCTTTCCCCCAGTCTCACTGTTTCTCCCAGTCCAACTCTCTTTCCCCCAGTCTCACTCTCTCCCCCAGTCTCACTCTCTCTCCCCCAGTCTCACTCTCTCTCCCCCAGTCTCACTCTCTCTCCCCCAGTCTCACTCTCTCTCCCCCAATCTCACTCTCTCTCCCCCAGTCTCACTCTCTCTCCCCCAGTCTCACTCTCTCTCCCCCAGTCTCACTCTCTCTCCCCCAGTCTCACTCTCTCTCCCCCAGTCTCACTCTCTCTCCCCCAGTCTCACTCTCTCTCCCCCAGTCTCACTCTCTCTCCCCCAGTCTCTCTCTCTCTCCCCCAGGCTCTCTCTCTCTCTCCACCAGGCTCTCTCTCTCTCTCCACCAGGCTCTCTCTCTCTCCACCAGTCTCACTCTTTCACCCCCAGTCTCACTCTCTCTTCCCCAGTCTCACTCTCTCTTCCCCAGTCTCACTCTCTCTCCTCCAGTCTCTCTCTCTCTCTCTCCACCAGTCTCTCTCTCTCTCCACCAGTCTCACTCATTCTCACCCAGTCTCACTCTCTCTTCCCCAGTCTCACTCTCTTTCCCCCAGTCTCACTCTCTCTTCCCCAGTCTCACTCTCTTTCCCCCAGTCTCACTCTCTCTCCCCCATTCTCAGTCTCTCTCCCACAGTCTCACTTTCTCTCCCCCAGTCTCACTCTCTCTCCTCCAGTCTCACTCTCTTTCCCCCAGTCTCACTCTCTCTCCACCAGTCTCTCTCTCTCTTTCTCCCCCAGTCTCACTCTCTCTTCCCCAGTCTCACTCTCTCTCCTCCAGTCTCTCTCTCTCTCTCTCCACCAGTCTCTCTCTCTCTCCACCAGTCTCACTCTTTCTCACCCAGTCTCACTCTCTCTTCCCCAGTCTCACTCTCTTTCCCCCAGTCTCACTCTCTCTTCCCCAGTCTCACTCTCTTTCCCCCAGTCTCACTCTCTCTCCCCCATTCTCAGTCTCTCTCCCACAGTCTCACTTTCTCTCCCCCAGTCTCACTCTCTCTCCTCCAGTCTCACTCTCTTTCCCCCAGTCTCACTCTCTCTCCACCAGTCTCTCTCTCTCTTTCTCCCCCAGTCTCACTCTCTCTTCCCCAGTCTCACTCTCTCTCCTCCAGTCTCTCTCGCTCTCCACCAGTCTCTCTCTCTCTCTCTCCACCAGTCTCTCTCTCACTCTTTCTCCCCCAGTCTCACTCTCTCTTCCCCAGTCTCACTCTCTCTTCCCCAGTCTCACTCTCTTTCCCCCAGTCTCACTCTCTTTCTCCCAGTCTAACTCTCTTTCCCCCAGTCTCACTCTCTCCCCCAGTCTCACTCTCTCTCCCCCAGTCTCACTCTCTCTCCCCCAGTCTCACTCTCTCTCCCCCAGTCTCACTCTCTCTCCCCCAGTCTCACTCTCTCTCCCCCAGTCTCACTCTCTCTCCCCCAGTCTCACTCTCTCTCCCCCAGTCTCACTCTCTCTCCCCCAGTCTCTCTCTCTCTCTCTCCACCAGGCTCTCTCTCTCTCCACCAGTCTCACTCTTTCTCCCCCAGTCTCACTCTCTCTTCCCCAGTCTCACTCTCTTTCCCCTAGTCTCACTCTCTCTCCCCCAGTCTCACTCCCTCTTCTCCAGTCTCTCTCTGTCTCTCTCCACCAGTCTATCTCTCTCTCCATCAGTCTTTCACTCTCTCCACCAGTCTCTCTCTCACTCTTTCTCCCCCAGTCTCACTCTCTCTCCCCCAGTCTCACTCTCTCTCCCCCAGTCTCACTCTCTCTCCCCCAGTCTCACTCTCTCTCCCCCAGTCTCACTCTCTCTCCCCCAGTCTCACTCTCTCTCCCCCAGTCTCACTCTCTCTCCCCCAGTCTCACTCTCTCTCCCCCAGTCTCACTCTCTCTCCCCCAGTCTCACTTTCTCTCCCCCAGTCTCACTCTCTCTCCTCCAGTCTCACTCTCTCTCCTCCAGTCTCACTCTCTCTCCACCAGTCTCTCTCTCTCTCCATCAGTCTCTCTCTCTCTCCATCAGTCTCTCTCTCTCTCCACCAGTCTCTCTCTCTCTCCACCAGTCTCTCTCTCACTCTCTCTTCCCGTCTCACTCTCTTCCCCAGTCTCACTCTCTTTCCCCCAGTCTCACTCTCTCTCCCCCAGTCTCACTCTCTCTCCCCCAGTCTCACTCTCTCTCCCCCAGTCTCACTCTCTCCCCCAGTCTCACTGTCTCTCCCCCATTCTCACTGTCTCTCCCCCAGTCTCACTCTCTCTCCCCCAGTCTCACTCTCTCTCCCCCAATCTCACTCTCTCTCTCTTTCCCAGTCTCACTCTCTCTCCCCCAGTCTCACTCTCTCTCCCCCAGTCTCACTCTCTCTCCCCCAGTCTCACTCTCTCTCCCCCAGTCTCACTCTCTCTCCCCCAGTCTCACTCTCTCTCTCTCTCCCCCAATCTCACTCTCTCTCTCTCCACCAGTCTCTCTCTCTCCACCAGTCTCACTCTTTCTCCCCCAGTCTCACTCTCTCTCCCCCAGTCTCACTCTCTCTTCCCCAGTCTCACTCTCTCTTGCCCAGTCTCACTCTCTTTCCCCCAGTCTCACTCTCTCTCCTCCAGTCTCACTCTCTCTCTCCACCAGTCTCTCTCTCTCTCCATCCGTCTTTCTCTCTCTCCACCAGTCTCTCTCTCTCTTTCTCCCCAAGTCTCACTCTCTCTTCCCCAGTCTCACTCTCTCTCCCCCAGTCTCACTCTCTCTCTCCACCAGTCTCTCTCTCTCTCCATCAGTCTTTCTCTCTCTCCACCTGTCTCTCTCTCTCTTTCTCCCCCAGTCTCACTCTCTCTTCCCCAGTCTCACTCTCTCTCCTCCAGTCTCTCTCGCTCTCCACCAGTCTCTCTCTCTCTCTCTCCATCAGTCTCTCTCTCTCCACCAGTCTCACTCATTCTCCCCCAGTCTCACTCTCTCTCCCCCAGTCTCACTCTCTCTCCCCCAGTCTCACTCTCTCTCCCCCAGTCTCACTCTCTCTCCCCCAGTCTCACTCTCTCTCCCCCAGTCTCACTCTCTCTCCCCCAGTCTCACTCTCTCTCCCCCAGTCTCACTCTCTCTTCCCCAGTCTCACTCTCTTTCCCCCAGTCTCACTCTCTTTCCCCCAGTCTCACTCTCTTTCCCCCAGTCTCACTCTCTTTCCCCCAGTCTCACTCTCTTTCCCCCAGTCTCACTCTCTCTCCCCCAGTCTCACTCTCTCTCCTCCAGTCTCACTCTCTCTCCTCCAGTCTCACTCTCTCTCCTCCAGTCTCTCTCTCTCTCCACCAGTCTCTCTCTCACTCTCTCTTCCCGTCTCACTCTCTCTTCCCCAGACTCACTCTCTCTCCCCCAGTCTCACTCTCTCTCCCCCAGTCTCACTCTCTCTCCCCCAGTCTCACTCTCTCTCCCCCAGTCTCACTCTCTCTCCCCCAGTCTCACTCTCTCTCCCCCAGTCTCACTCTCTCTCCCCAGTCTCACTCACTCTCCCCCAGTCTCACTCACTCTCCCCCAGTCTCTCTCTCTCCTCCAGTCTCTCTCTCTCTCTCCACCAGTCTCTCTCTCTCTCCATCAGTCTTTCTCTCTCTCCACCAGTCTCTCTCTCACTCTTTCTCCCCGAGTCTCACTCTCTCTCCCCCAGTCTCACTCTCTCTCCCCCAGTCTCACTCTCTCTCCCCCAGTCTCACTCTCTCTCTCTCCACCAGTCTCTCTCTCTCTCCACCAGTCTCACTCTTTCTCCCCCAGTCTCACTCTTTCTCCCCGTCTCACTCTCTCTTCCCCACTCTCACTCTCTTTCCCCCAGTCTCACTCTCATTCCCCCAGTCTCACTCTCTTTCCCCCAGTCTCACTCTCTTTCCCCAAGTCTCACTCTCTTTCCCCAAGTCTCACTCTCTCTCCCCCAGTCTCACTCTCTCTTCCCCAGTCTCACTCACTCTACCCCAGTCTCACTCACTCTCCCCCAGTCTCACTCACTCTCCCCCAGTCTCACTCTCTCTCCCCCAGTCTCACTCTCTCTTCCCCAGTCTCTCTCTCTCTCTCTCCACCAGTCTCTCTCTCTCTCCACCAGTCTCACTCTTTCTCACCCAGTCTCACTCTCTTTCCCCCAGTCTCACTCTCTTTCCCCCAGTCTCACTCTCTCTCCCCCAGTCTCACTCTCTCTCCCCCAGTCTCACTCTCTCTCCCCCAGTCTCACTCTCTCTCCCCCAGTCTCACTCTCTCTCCCCCAGTCTCACTCTCTCTCCCCCAGTCTCACTCTCTCTCTCTCCACCAGTCTCTCTCTGTCTCCACCAGTCTCACTCTTTCTCCCCCAGTCTCACTCTCTCTCCCCCAGTCTCACTCTCTCTTGCCCAGTCTCACTCTCTCTTGCCCCAGTCTCACTCTCTTTCCCCCAGTCTCACTCTCTCTCCCCCAGTCTCACTCTCTCTCCCCCAGTCTCATTCTCTCTCCCCCAGCCTCACTCTCTCTCCCCCAGTCTCACTCTCTCTCCTCCAGTCTCTCTCTCTCTCTCCACAAGTCTCTCTCTCTCTCCATCCGTCTTTCTCTCTCTCCACCAGTCTCTCTCTCTCTTTCTCCCCCAGTCTCACTCTCTCTCCCCCAGTCTCACTCTCTCTTCCCCAGTCTCACTCTCTCTCTCTCTCCACCAGTCTCTCTCTCTCTCCACCAGTCTCACTCTTTCTCACCCAGTCTCAATCTCTCTTCCCCAGTCTCACTCTCTTTCCCCCAGTTTCACTCTCTCTTCCCCAGTCTCACTCTCTTTCCCACAGTCTCACTCTCTCTCCCCCATTCTCAGTCTCTCTCCCAGTCTCACTTTCTCTCCCCCAGTCTCACTCTCTCTCCTCCAGTCTCACTCTCTTTCCCCCAGTCTCACTCTCTTTCCCCCAGTCTCACTCTCTTTCCCCCAGTCTCACTCTCTTTCCCCCAGTCTCACTCTCTTTCCCCCAGTCTCACTCTCTTTCCCCCAGTCTCACTCTCTCTCCCCCAGTCTCACTCTCTCTTCCCCAGTCTCACTCTCTCTCCCCCAGTCTCACTCTCTCTCCCCCAGTCTCACTCTCTCTCCCCCAGTCTCACTCTCTCTCCCCCAGTCTCACTCTCTCTCCCCCAGTCTCACTCTCTCTCCCCCAGTCTCACTCTCTCTCCCCCAGTCTCACTCTCTCTCCCCCAGTCTCACTCTCTCTCCCCCAGTCTCACTCTCTCTCCCCCAGTCTCACTCTCTCTCCCCCAGTCTCACTCTCTCTCCCCCAGTCTCACTCTCTCTCCCCCAGTCTCACTCTCTCTCCCCCATTCTCACTGTCTCTCCCCCAGTCTCACTCTCTCTCCCCCAGTCTCACTCTCTCTCCTCCAGTCTCTCTCTCTCTCCACCGGTCTCTCTCTCTCTCCATCAGTCTCTCTCTCTCTCCACCAGTCTCTCTCTCACTCTTTCTCCCCCAGTCTCACTCTCACTCTTTCTCCCCCAGTCTCACTCTCTTTCCCCCAGTCTCACTCTCTTTCCCCCAGTCTCACTCTCTTTCCCCCAGTCTCACTCTCTTTCCCCCAGTCTCACTCTCTTTCCCCCAGTCTCACTCTCTTTCACCCAGTCTCACTCTCTCTCCCCCAGTCTCACTCTCTCTCCCCCAGTCTCACTCTCTCTCCCCCAGTCTCACTCTCTCTCCCCCAGTCTCACTCTCTCTCCCCCAGTCTCACTCTCTCTCCCCCAGTCTCACTCTCTCTCCCCCAGTCTCAATCTCTCTCCCGCAGTCTCACTCTCTCTCCCCCAGTCTCACTCACTCTCTCCCAGTCTCACTCACTCTCCCCCAGTCTCACTCTCTCTCCCCCAGTCTCACTCTCTCTCCCCCAGTCTCACTCTCTCTCCCCCAGTCTCACTCTCTCTCCTCCAGTCTCTCTCTCTCCACCAGTCTCTCTCTCTCTCCATCAGTCTTTCTCTCTCTCCACCAGTCTCTCTCTCACTCTTTCTCCCCCAGTCTCACTCTCTCTTCCCCAGTCTCACTCTCTCTTCCCCAGTCTCACTCTCTCTTCCCCAGTCTCACTCTCTCTTCCCCAGTCTCACTCTCTCTTCCCCAGTCTCACTCTTTTCCCCCAGTCTCACTCTTTTCCCCCAGTCTCACTCTTTCCCCCAGTCTCACTCTCTCTCCCCCAGTCTCACTCTCTCTCCCCCAGTCTCACTCTCTCTCCCCCAGTCTCACTCACTCTACCCCAGTCTCACTCTCTCTCCCCCAGTCTCACTCTCTCTCACCCAGTCTCACACTCTCTCCCCCAGTCTCACTCTCTCTCCCCCAGTCTCACTCTCTCTCCCCCAGTCTCACTCTCTCTCCCCCAGTCTCACTCTCTCTCTCTCAACCAGACTCTTTCTCTCTCCACCAGTCTCACTCTTTCTCCCCCAGTCTCACACTTTCTCCCCGTCTCACTCTCTCTTCCCCAGTCTCACTCTTTCCCCCAGTCTCACTCTCTTTCCCCCAGTCTCACTCTCTCTCCCCCAGTCTCACTCTCTCTCCCCCAGTCTCACTCTCTCTCCCCCAGTCTCACTCTCTCTCCCCCAGTCTCACTCTCTCTCCCCCAGTCTCACTCTCTCTCCCCCAGTCTCACTCTCTCTCCCCCAGTCTCACTCTCTCTCCCCCAGTCTCACTCTCTCTCCCCCAGTCTCACTCTCTCTCCCCCAGTCTCACTCTCTCTCCCCCAGTCTCACTCTCTCTCCCCCAGTCTCACTCTCTCTCCCCCAGTCTCACTCTCTCTCCCCCAGTCTCACTCTCTCTCCCCCAGTCTCACTCTCTCTCCCCCAGTCTCACTCTCTCTCCCCCAGTCTCACTCTCTCTCCCCCAGTCTCACTCTCTCTCCCCCAGTCTCACTCTCTCTCCCCCAGTCTCACTCTCTCTCCCCCAGTCTCACTCTCTCTCCTCCAGTCTCTCTCTCTCTCTCCACCAGTCTCTCTCTCCATCAGTCTTTCTCTCTCTCCACCAGTCTCTCTCTCACTCTTTCTCCCCCAGTCTCACTCTCTCTTCCCCAGTCTCACTCTCTCTTCCCCAGTCTCACTCTCTCTTCCCCAGTCTCACTCTCTCTTCCCCAGTCTCACTCTCTCTTCCCCAGTCTCACTCTCTCTTCCCCAGTCTCTCTCTCTCTTCCCCAGTCTCTCTCTCTCTTCCCCAGTCTCACTCTCTCTTCCCCAGTCTCACTCTTTTCCCCCAGTCTCACTCTTTCCCCCAGTCTCACTCTTTCCCCCAGTCTCACTCTTTTTCCCCCAGTCTCACTCTCTCTCCCCCAGTCTCACTCTCTCTCCCCCAGTCTCACTCTCTCTCCCCCAGTCTCACTCACTCTACCCCAGTCTCACTCTCTCTCCCCCAGTCTCACTCTCTCTCACCCAGTCTCACTCTCTCTCACCCAGTCTCACTCTCTCTCCCCCAATCTCACTCTCTCTCCCCCAGTCTCACTCTCTCTCTCTCCACCAGACTCTCTCTCTCTCCACCAGTCTCACTCTTTCTCCCCCAGTCTCACACTTTCTCCCCGTCTCACTCTCTCTTCCCCAGTCTCACTCTCTTTCCCCCAGTCTCACTCTCGTTCCCCCAGTCTCACTCTCTTTCCCCCAGTCTCAATCTCTTTCCCCCAGTCTCACTCTCTCTCCCCCAGTCTCACTCACTCTACCCCAGTCTCACTCTCTCTCCCCCAGTCTCACTCTCTCTCCCCCAGTCTCACTCTCTCTTCCCCAGTCTCACTCTCTCTCCTCCAGTCTCTCTCTCTCTCTCTCTCCACCAGTCTCTCTCTCTCTCCACCAGTCTCACTCTTTCTCACCCAGTCTCACTCTCTCTTCCCCAGTCTCACTCTCTCTCCCCCAGTCTCACTCTCTCTCCCCCAGTCTCACTCTCTCTCTCTCCACCAGACTCGCTCTCTCTCCACCAGTCTCACTCTTTCTCCCCCAGTCTCACTCTTTCTCCCCGTCTCACTCTCTCTTCCCCAGTCTCACTCTCTTTCCCCCAGTCTCACTCTCTCTCCCCCAGTCTCACTCTCTTTCCCCCAGTCTCACTCTCTTTCCCCCAGTCTCACTCTCTCTCCCCCAGTCTCACTCTCTCTCCCCCAGTCTCACTCTCTCTCCCCCAGTCTCACTCTCTCTTCCCCAGTCTCACTCACTCTACCCCAGACTCACTCACTCTACCCCAGTCTCACTCACTCTCCCCCAGTCTCACTCTTTCTCCCCCAGTCTCACTCTCTCTTCCCCAGTCTCACTCTCTTTCCCCCAGTCTCACTCTCTTTTTCCGAGTCTCACTCTCTTTCCCCCAGTCTCACTCTCTCTCCCCCAGTCTCACTCTCTCTCCCCCAGTCTCACTCTCTCTCCCCCAGTCTCACTCTCTCTCTCTCCACCAGTCTATCTCTCTCTCCATCCGTCTTTCTCTCTCTCCACCAGTCTCTCTCTCTCTTTCTCCCCCAGTCTCACTCTCTCTTCCCCAGTCTCACTCTCTTTCTCCCAGTCTCACTCTCTCTCCCCCAGTCTCACTCTCTCTCCCCCGTCTCACTCTCTCTCCCCCAGTCTCACTCTCTCTCCCCCAGTCTCACTCTCTCTCCCCCAGTCTCACTCTCTCTCCCCCAGTCTCACTCTTTCTCCCCCAGTCTCACTCTCTCTCCCCCAGTCTCTCTCTCTCCCCCAGTCTCACTCTCTCTCCCCCAGTCTCTCTCTCTCTCTCCACCAGTCTCTCTCTCTCTCCATCAGTCTTTCTCTCTCTCCACCAGTCTCTCTCTCACTCTTTCTCCCCGTCTCACTCTCTCTTCCCCAGTCTCACTCTCTCTCCCCCAGTCTCACTCTCTCTTCCCCAGTCTCACTCTCTCTTCCCCAGTCTCACTCTCTCTTCCCCAGTCTCACTCTCTTTTCCCCCAGTCTCACTCTCTTTCCCCCAGTCTCACTCTCTTTCCCCCAGTCTCACTCTCTTTCCCCCAGTCTCACTCTCTCTCCCCCAGTCTCACTCTCTCTCCCCCAGTCTCACTCTCTCTTCCCCAGTCTCACTCTCTCTTCCCCAGTCTCAATCACTCTACCCCAGTCTCAATCACTCTACCCCAGTCTCACTCTCTCTCCCCCAGTCTCACTCTCTCTCCCCCAGTCTCACTCTCTCTCCCCCAGTCTCACTCTCTCTCCCACAGTCTCACTCTCTCTCCCCCAGTCTCACTCTCTCTCTCTCCACCAGACTCTCTCTCTCTCCACCAGTCTCACTCTTTCTCCCCCAGTCTCACTCTTTCTCCCCGTCTCACTCTCTCTTCCCCAGTCTCACTCTCTTTCCCCCAGTCTCACTCTCGTTCCCCCAGTCTCACTCTCGTTCCCCCAGTCTCACTCTCTTTCCCCCAGTCTCACTCTCTCTCCCCCAGTCTCACTCTCTCTTCCCCAGTCTCAATCACCCTCCCCCAGTCTCACTCTCTCTCCCCCAGTCTCACTCTCTCTCCCCCAGTCTTACTCTCTCTCCCCCAGTCTCACTCTCTCTCCCCCAGTCTCACTCTCTCTCCCCCATTCTCACTGTCTCTCCCCCAGTCTCACTCTCTCTCCCACAGTCTCACTCTCTCTCCCACAGTCTCACTTTCTCTCCCCCAGTCTCACTCTCTCTCCTCCAGTCTCTCTCTCTCTCCATCAGTCTCTCTCTCTCTCTCCACCAGTCTCTCTCTCACTCTTTCTCCCCCAGTCTCACTCTCTCTTCCCCAGTCTCACTCTCACTCCTCCAGTCTCTCTCGCTCTCCACTAGTCTCTCTCTCTCTCTCCACCAGTCTCTCTCTCACTCTTTCTCCCACAGTCTCACTCTCTCTTCCCCAGTCTCACTCTCTCTTCCCCAGTCTCACTCTCTCTTCCCCAGTCTCACTCTCTTTCCCCCAGTCTCACTCTCTTTCCCCCAGTCTCACTCTCTCCCCCAGTCTCACTCTCTCCCCCAGTCTCACTCTCTCTCCCCCAGTCTCACTCACTCTCCCCCAGTCTCACTCACTCTCCCCCAGTCTCACTCTCTCTCCCCCAGTCTCACTCTCTCTCCCCCAGTCTCACTCTTTCTCCCCGTCTCACTCTCTCTTCCCCAGTCTCACTCTCTTCCCCAGTCTCACTCACTCTACCCCAGTCTCACTCTCTCTCCCCCAGTCTCACTCTCTCTCCCCCAGTCTCACTCTCTCTCCCCCAGTCTCACTCTCTCTTCCCCAGTCTCACTCTCTCTTCCCCAGTCTCACTCTCTCTCTCCACCAGTCTCTCTCTCTCTCCACCAGTCTCACTCTTTCTCACCCAGTCTCACTCTCTCTCCCCCAGTCTCACTCTCTCTCCCCCAGTCTCACTCTCTCTCCCCCAGTCTCACTCTCTCTCCCCCAGTCTCACTCTCTCTCCCCCAGTCTCACTCTCTCTCCCCCAGTCTCACTCTCTCTCCCCCAGTCTCACTCTCTCTCCCCCAGTCTCACTCTCTCTCCCCCAGTCTCACTCTCTCTCCTCCAGTCTCTCTCTCTCTCCATCAGTCTCTCTCTCTCTCCACCAGTCTCTCTCTCACTCTTTCTCCCCCAGTCTCACTCTCACTCTTTCTCCCCCAGTCTCACTCTCTTTCCCCCAGTCTCACTCTCTTTCCCCCAGTCTCACTCTCTTTCCCCCAGTCTCACTCTCTTTCCCCCAGTCTCACTCTCTCTCCCCCAGTCTCACTCTCTCTCCCCCAGTCTCACTCTCTCTCCCCCAGTCTCACTCTCTCTCCCCCAGTCTCACTCTCTCTCCCCCAGTCTCACTCTCTCTCCCCCAGTCTCACTCTCTCTCCCCCAGTCTCACTCTCTCTCCCCCAGTCTCACTCTCTCTCCCCCAGTCTCACTCTCTCTCCCCCAGTCTCACTCTCTCTCCCCCAGTCTCACTCTCTCTCCCCCAGTCTCACTCTCTCTCCCCCAGTCTCACTCTCTCTCCCCCAGTCTCACTCTCTCTCCCCCAGTCTCACTCTCTCTCCCCCAGTCTCACTCTCTCTCCCCCAGTCTCACTCTCTCTCCCCCAGTCTCACTCTCTCTCCCCCAGTCTCACTCTCTCACCCCCAGTCTCACTCTCTCTCCCCCAGTCTCACTCTCTCTCCCCCAGTCTCACTCTCTCTCCTCCAGTCTCTCTCTCTCTCTCCACCAGTCTCTCTCTCTCTCCATCAGTCTTTCTCTCTCTCCACCAGTCTCTCTCTCACTCTTTCTCCCCCAGTCTCACTCTCTCTTCCCCAGTCTCACTCTCTCTTCCCCAGTCTCACTCTCTCTTCCCCAGTCTCACTCTCTCTTCCCCAGTCTCACTCTCTCTTCCCCAGTCTCACTCTCTCTTCCCCAGTCTCACTCTCTCTTCCCCAGTCTCACTCTCTCTTCCCCAGTCTCACTCTCTCCCCCAGTCTCACTCTCTCTCCCCCAGTCTCACTCTCTCTCCCCCAGTCTCACTCTCTCTCCCCCAGTCTCACTCTCTCTCCCCCAGTCTCACTCTCTCTCCCCCAGTCTCACTCTCTCTCCCCCAGTCTCACTCTCTCTCCCCCAGTCTCACTCTCTCTCCCCCAGTCTCACTCTCTCTCCCCCAGTCTCACTCTCTCTCCCCCAGTCTCACTCTCTCTCCCCCAGTCTCACTCTCTCACCCCCAGTCTCACTCTCTCTCCCCCAGTCTCACTCTCTCTCCCCCAGTCTCACTCTCTCTCCTCCAGTCTCTCTCTCTCTCTCCACCAGTCTCTCTCTCTCTCCATCAGTCTTTCTCTCTCTCCACCAGTCTCTCTCTCACTCTTTCTCCCCCAGTCTCACTCTCTCTTCCCCAGTCTCACTCTCTCTTCCCCAGTCTCACTCTCTCTTCCCCAGTCTCACTCTCTCTTCCCCAGTCTCACTCTCTCTTCCCCAGTCTCACTCTCTCTTCCCCAGTCTCACTCTCTCTTCCCCAGTCTCACTCTTTCCCCCAGTCTCACTCTCTCTCCCCCAGTCTCACTCTCTCTCCCCCAGTCTCACTCACTCTACCCCAGTCTCACTCTCTCTCCCCCAGTCTCACTCTCTCTCACCCAGTCTCACACTCTCTCCCCCAGTCTCTCTCTCTCTCCACCAGACTCTCTCTCTCTCCACCAGTCTCACTCTTTCTCCCCCAGTCTCACACTTTCTCCCCGTCTCACTCTCTCTTCCCCAGTCTCACTCTCTTTCCCCCAGTCTCACTCTCGTTCCCCCAGTCTCACTCTCTTTCCCCCAGTCTCTCTCTCTCCCCCAGTCTCACTCTCTCTCCCCCATTCTCACTCTCTCTCCCCCAGTATCACTCTCTCTCCCCCAGTCTCACTCTCTCTCCCCCAGTCTCACTCTCTCTCCCCCAGTCTCACTCTCTCTCCCCCAGTCTCACTCTCTCTCCCCCAGTCTCACTCTCTCTCCCCCAGTCTCACTCTCTCTCCCCCAGTCTCACTCTCTCTCCCCCAGTCTCACTCTCTCTCCCCCAGTCTCACTCTCTCTCCCCCAGTCTCACTCTCTCTCCCCCAGTCTCACTCTCTCTCCCCCAGTCTCACTCTCTCTCCCCCAGTCTCACTCTCTCTCCCCCAGTCTCACTCTCTCTCCCCCAGTCTCACTCTCTCTCCCCCAGTCTCACTCTCTCTCCCCCAGTCTCACTCACTCTCCCCCAGTCTCACTCTCTCTCCCCCAGTCTCACTCTCTCTCCCCCAGTCTCACTCTCTCTCCCCCAGTCTCACTCTCTCTCCTCCAGTCTCTCTCTCTCTCTCCACCAGTCTCTCTCTCTCTCCATCAGTCTTTCTCTCTCTCCACCAGTCTCTCTCTCACTCTTTCTCCCCCAGTCTCACTCTCTCTTCCCCAGTCTCACTCTCTCTTCCCCAGTCTCACTCTCTCTTCCCCAGTCTCACTCTCTCTTCCCCAGTCTCACTCTCTCTTCCCCAGTCTCACTCTCTCTTCCCCAGTCTCACTCTCTCTTCCCCAGTCTCACTCTCTCTTCCCCAGTCTCACTCTCGTTCCCCCAGTCTCACTCTCTTTCCCCCAGTCTCACTCTCTCTCCCCCAGTCTCACTCACTCTACCCCAGTCTCACTCACTCTACCCCAGTCTCACTCTCTCTCCCCCAGTCTCACTCTCTCTTCCCCAGTCTCACTCTCTCTCCTCCAGTCTCTCTCTCTCTCTCTCCACCAGTCTCTCTCTCTCTCCACCAGTCTCACTCTTTCTCACCCAGTCTCACTCTCTCTTCCCCAGTCTCACTCTCTCTCCCCCAGTCTCACTCTCTCTCCCCCAGTCTCACTCTCTCTCTCTCCACCAGACTCTCTCTCTCTCCACCAGTCTCACTCTTTCTCCCCCAGTCTCACTCTTTCTCCCCGTCTCACTCTCTCTTCCCCAGTCTCACTCTCTTTCCCCCAGTCTCACTCTCTCTCCCCCAGTCTCACTCTCTTTCCCCCAGTCTCACTCTCTTTCCCCCAGTCTCACTCTCTCTCCCCCAGTCTCACTCTCTCTCCCCCAGTCTCACTCTCTCTTCCCCAGTCTCACTCACTCTACCCCAGACTCACTCACTCTACCCCAGTCTCACTCACTCTCCCCCAGTCTCACTCTTTCTCCCCCAGTCTCACTCTCTCTTCCCCAGTCTCACTCTCTTTCCCCCAGTCTCACTCCCTTTTTCCCAGTCTAACTCTTTCCCCCAGTCTCACTCTCTCTCCCCCAGTCTCACTCTCTCTCCCCCAGTCTCACTCTCTCTCCCCCAGTCTCACTCTCTCTCTCTCCACCAGTCTATCTCTCTCTCCATCCGTCTTTCTCTCTCTCCACCAGTCTCTCTCTCTCTTTCTCCCCCAGTCTCACTCTCTCTTCCCCAGTCTCACTCTCTTTCTCCCAGTCTCACTCTCTCTCCCCCAGTCTCACTCTCTCTCCCCCAGTCTCACTCTCTCTCCCCCAGTCTCACTCTCTCTCCCCCAGTCTCACTCTCTCTCCCCCAGTCTCACTCTCTCTCCCCCAGTCTCACTCTCTCTCCCCCAGTCTCACTCTCTCTCCCCCAGTCTCACTCTCTCTCCCCCAGTCTCACTCTCTCTCCCCCAGTCTCACTCTCTCTCCCCCAGTCTCACTCTCTCTCCTCCAGTCTCTCTCTCTCTCTCCACCAGTCTCTCTCTCTCTCCATCAGTCTTTCTCTCTCTCCACCAGTCTCTCTCTCACTCTTTCTCCCCGTCTCACTCTCTCTTCCCCAGTCTCACTCTCTCTCCCCCAGTCTCACTCTCTCTTCCCCAGTCTCACTCTCTCTTCCCCAGTCTCACTCTCTCTTCCCCAGTCTCACTCTCTCTTCCCCCAGTCTCACTCTCTTTCCCCCAGTCTCACTCTCTTTCCCCCAGTCTCACTCTCTTTCCCCCAGTCTCACTCTCTTTCCCCCAGTCTCACTCTCTTTCCCCCAGTCTCACTCTCTTTCCCCCAGTCTCACTCTCTTTCCCCCAGTCTCACTCTCTTTCCCCCAGTCTCACTCTCTCTCCCCCAGTCTCACTCTCTCTCCCCCAGTCTCACTCTCTCTCTCTCCACCTGTCTCACTCTCTCTCTCTCTCCACCAGTCTCACTCTTTCTCCCCCAGTCTCACTCTTTCTCCCCGTCTCACTCTCTCTTCCCCAGTCTCACTCTCTTTCCCCCAGTCTCACTCTCTCTCCCCCAGTCTCACTCTCTCTTCCCCAGTCTCACTCACTCTACCCCAGTCTCACTCTCTCCCCCCCAGTCTCACTCTCTCTCCCCCAGTCTCACTCTCTCTCCTCCAGTCTCACTCTCTCTCTCTCCACCAGTCTCTCTCTCTCTCCACCAGTCTCACTCTTTCTCACCCAGTCTCACTCTCTCTTCCCCAGTCTCACTCTCTTTCCCCCAGTCTCACTCTCTCTCCCCCAGTCTCACTCACTCTACCCCAGTCTCACTCTCTCCCCCCCAGTCTCATTCTCTCTCCCCCAGTCTCACTCTCTCTCCTCCAGTCTCACTCTCTCTCTCTCCACCAGTCTCTCTCTCTCTCCACCAGTCTCACTCTTTCTCACCCAGTCTCACTCTCTCTTCCCCAGTCTCACTCTCTTTCCCCCAGTCTCACTCTCTCTCCCCCAGTCTCACTCTCTCTCCCCCAGTCTCACTCTCTCTCCCCCAGTCTCATTCTCTCTCCCCCAGTCTCACTCTCTCTCCCCCAGTCTCACTCTCTCTCCCCCAGTCTCACTCTCTCTCCTCCAGTCTCACTCTCTCTCTCTCCACCAGTCTCTCTCTCTCTCTCCACCAGTCTCTCTCTCACTCTTTCTCCCCCAGTCTCACTCTCTCTTCCCCAGTCTCACTCTTTCCCCCAGTCTCACTCTCTCCCCCAGTCTCACTCTCTCTCCCCCAGTCTCACTCTCTCTCCCCCAGTCTCACTCTCTCTCCCCCAGTCTCACTCTCTCTCCCCCAGTCTCACTCTCTCTCTCCACCAGGCTCTCTCTCTCTCCACCAGTCTCACTCTCTCTTCCCCAGTCTCACTCTCTTTCCCCCAGTCTCACTCTCTTTCCCCCAGTCTCACTCACTCTCCCTCAGTATCACTCTCTCTCCCCCAGTCTCACTCTCTCTCCCCCAGTCTCACTCTCTCTCCCCCAGTCTCACTCTCTCTCCCCCAGTCTCACTCTCTCTCCTCCAGTCTCACTCTCTCTCCTCCAGTCTCTCTCTCTCTCTCCACCAGTCTCTCTCTCTCTCCATCAGTCTTTCTCTCTCTCCACCAGTCTCTCTCTCACTCTCTCTTCCCCAGTCTCACTCTCTCTTCCCAGTCTCACTCTCTTTCTCCCAGTCTCACTCTCTTTCCCCCAGTCTCACTCACTCTCCCCCAGTCTCACTCTCTCTCCCCCAGTCTCATTCTCTCCTCCAGTCTCTCTCTCTCTCCACCAGTCTCTCTCTCTTCATCAGTCTCTCTCTCTCTCCACCAGTCTCTCTCACTCTCTCTTCCCCAGTCTCACTCTCTCTTCCCCAGTCTCACTCTCTTTCCCCCAGTCTCACTCTCTCTCCCCCAGTCTCACTCTCTCTCCCCCAGTCTCACTCTCTCACTCTCTCTCCCCCGTCTCACTCTCTCTCCCCCAGTCTCACTCACTCTCCCCCAGTCTCACTCTCTCTCCCCCAGTCTCACTCTCTCTCCTCCAGTCTCTCTCTCTCTCCACCAGTCTCTCTCTCTCTCCATCAGTCTCTCTCTCTCTCCACCAGTCTCTCTCTCACTCTCTCTTCCCCAGTCTCACTCTCTTTCCCCCAGTCTCACTCTCTTTCCCCCAGTCTCACTCTCTCTCCCTCTCTCCCCCAGTCTCACTCCCTCTCCCCCAGTCTCACTCACTCTCCCCCAGTCTCACTCTCTCTTCCCCAGTCTCACTCTCTCTTCCCCCAGTCTCACTCTCTTTCCCCCAGTCTCACTCTCTTTCCCCCAGTCTCACTCTCTTTCCCCCAGTCTCACTCTCTTTCCCCCAGTCTCACTCTCTTTCCCCCAGTCTCACTCTCTCTCCCCCAGTCTCACTCTCTCTCTCTCCACCTGTCTCACTCTCTCTCTCTCTCCACCAGTCTCACTCTTTCTCCCCCAGTCTCACTCTTTCTCCCCGTCTCACTCTCTCTTCCCCAGTCTCACTCTCTTTCCCCCAGTCTCACTCTCTCTCCCCCAGTCTCACTCTCTCTTCCCCAGTCTCACTCACTCTACCCCAGTCTCACTCTCTCCCCCCCAGTCTCACTCTCTCTCCCCCAGTCTCACTCTCTCTCCTCCAGTCTCACTCTCTCTCTCTCCACCAGTCTCTCTCTCTCTCCACCAGTCTCACTCTTTCTCACCCAGTCTCACTCTCTCTTCCCCAGTCTCACTCTCTTTCCCCCAGTCTCACTCTCTCTCCCCCAGTCTCACTCACTCTACCCCAGTCTCACTCTCTCCCCCCCAGTCTCATTCTCTCTCCCCCAGTCTCACTCTCTCTCCTCCAGTCTCACTCTCTCTCTCTCCACCAGTCTCTCTCTCTCTCCACCAGTCTCACTCTTTCTCACCCAGTCTCACTCTCTCTTCCCCAGTCTCACTCTCTTTCCCCCAGTCTCACTCTCTCTCCCCCAGTCTCACTCTCTCTCCCCCAGTCTCACTCTCTCTCCCCCAGTCTCATTCTCTCTCCCCCAGTCTCACTCTCTCTCCCCCAGTCTCACTCTCTCTCCCCCAGTCTCACTCTCTCTCCTCCAGTCTCACTCTCTCTCTCTCCACCAGTCTCTCTCTCTCTCTCCACCAGTCTCTCTCTCACTCTTTCTCCCCCAGTCTCACTCTCTCTTCCCCAGTCTCACTCTTTCCCCCAGTCTCACTCTCTCCCCCAGTCTCACTCTCTCTCCCCCAGTCTCACTCTCTCTCCCCCAGTCTCACTCTCTCTCCCCCAGTCTCACTCTCTCTCCCCCAGTCTCACTCTCTCTCCCCCAGTCTCACTCTCTCTCTCCACCAGGCTCTCTCTCTCTCCACCAGTCTCACTCTCTCTTCCCCAGTCTCACTCTCTTTCCCCCAGTCTCACTCTCTTTCCCCCAGTCTCACTCACTCTCCCTCAGTATCACTCTCTCTCCCCCAGTCTCACTCTCTCTCCCCCAGTCTCACTCTCTCTCCCCCAGTCTCACTCTCTCTCCCCCAGTCTCACTCTCTCTCCTCCAGTCTCACTCTCTCTCCTCCAGTCTCTCTCTCTCTCTCCACCAGTCTCTCTCTCTCTCCATCAGTCTTTCTCTCTCTCCACCAGTCTCTCTCTCACTCTCTCTTCCCCAGTCTCACTCTCTCTTCCCCAGTCTCACTCTCTTTCTCCCAGTCTCACTCTCTTTCCCCCAGTCTCACTCACTCTCCCCCAGTCTCACTCTCTCTCCCCCAGTCTCATTCTCTCCTCCAGTCTCTCTCTCTCTCCACCAGTCTCTCTCTCTTCATCAGTCTCTCTCTCTCTCCACCAGTCTCTCTCACTCTCTCTTCCCCAGTCTCACTCTCTCTTCCCCAGTCTCACTCTCTTTCCCCCAGTCTCACTCTCTCTCCCCCAGTCTCACTCTCTCTCCCCCAGTCTCACTCTCTCACTCTCTCTCCCCCCGTCTCACTCTCTCTCCCCCAGTCTCACTCACTCTCCCCCAGTCTCACTCTCTCTCCCCCAGTCTCACTCTCTCTCCTCCAGTCTCTCTCTCTCTCCACCAGTCTCTCTCTCTCTCCATCAGTCTCTCTCTCTCTCCACCAGTCTCTCTCTCACTCTCTCTTCCCCAGTCTCACTCTCTTTCCCCCAGTCTCACTCTCTTTCCCCCAGTCTCACTCTCTCTCCCTCTCTCCCCCAGTCTCACTCCCTCTCCCCCAGTCTCACTCACTCTCCCCCAGTCTCACTCACTCTCCCCCAGTCTCACTCTCTCTCCCGCAGTCTCACTCTCTCTCCCCCAGTCTCTATCTCTCTCCCCCAGTCTCTATCTCTCTCCACCAGTCTCTCTCTCTCTCCATCAGTCTTTCTCTCTCTCCACCAGTCTCTCTCTCACTCTTTCTCCCCCGGTCTCATTCTCTCTTCCCCAGTCTCACTCTATCTTCCCCAGTCTCACTCTCTTTCCCCCAGTCTCACTCTCTTTCCCCCAGCCTCACTCTCTCTCCCCCAGTCTCACTCTCTCTCCTCCAGTCTCACTCTCTCTCCCCCAGTCACACTCTCTCTCCACCAGTCTCTCTCTCTCTCCATCAGTCTCTCTTTCTCTCCACCAGTCTCTCTCTCACTCTCTCTCCCCCAGTCTCACTCTCTCTCTCCCAGTCTCACTCTCTCCCCCATTGTCACTCTCTCTCCCCCAGTCTCACTCTCTCTCCCCCAGTCACTCTCTCTCCCCCAGTCTCACTCACTCTCCCCCAGTCTCACCCTGTCTCCCCCAGTCTCACTCTCTCTCCCCCAGTCTCTCACTCTCTCCCCCAGTCTCTCACTCTCTCTCCTCCAGTCTCTCTCTCTCTCTCCATCAGTCTCTCTCTCTCTCTCCATCAGTCTTTCTCTCCCTCCCCCCAGTCTCTCTCTCCCCAGTCTCTCTCTCTCTCTCTCTCCTTATTTCCCGTGTATCTCTCCCTCTCTCTCTCTCCCCCCCCCCCCCAGTCTCTCTCTCCCTCTCCTCCCACAGATTCTTGCTCTCTCCCAGCCCCCCCCCCCCCTCTTGGCCGCCCCTGCCGCTCTTGGCCCCCCGCCGGCCCTCTTGGCCCCTCCACCAGCCCTCTCAGTCCCTGCCGCCGGTCTTGGCCTCCCGCCAGCTTTCTCGGCCCCCTGCTGGCCCTCTCAGTCCCCGCCACCTATCTCGGGCTTTTTTGGCCCTCCGCCGCTCTCGGCCGCGTGGAATGAGAGCGGGGCCACACATCTGGTCCGGCACTTCTGGTTCGGGCAGGAGGCATTGGGGGGCGGAACTTGACAGAAGCATGCGCAGAAAAAACACAGTGCAAATAGTTATTCCCTAATTTAAAATGAGCTTTGCTGTGGATTTCTTAATTGAGCAATATTTCAAAGCATAAGGATTTGGCTTTTCATCTTTATGTTCAAGTGTAAGAACTTTGCCTGCTGAGAATATCTATCTGAAATTTAGACACGAGCTCCCCAGCAACCTCATCAATGGGTTATATTTATTTAGAAATAAATATATATCATGTGGCATTGCATACTGTGAGTCATAGGTTTTCTAAAATTACGGGTATTATGTGAAATAGTATTATAGTACCAGGGAGATTCTAAGAGCAGGGCTGGGATCTGGGATTGCTGAGAGAAGGATCTTGGACATTGGAGAGGGAGTTCTCAAGATCTGGTAAAGTTTGAAGCCATTATGGATTAGGAGGCATTGGGAATGAGGTCTCGGGATTTGAGTGCTGAGTGAGGGGGGAAGAAGTCAGAAAGATTGTGAGATCTAGCAGGACTTGTGAGGGGATTTTGGAGCATTGAGTGTTGCTGAGATCTGGTAGTATTACGGGGCAGGGTATAACATCTTGTGCGGGAGGACAGCCTCGGAGAATGGGACCAAAACTGTTGTCAGCCCCTTTCTAACCATCAAATCCATACGTATTCCTGCAAATCTGGTACCCCACCACCACTTTTCCCATGTTAGCCCATTCCTATATTTATGTTCTTGCCTTCAAGAGTGAATTTTCTGCTTGTTAAACTTAATTGACAGAAAGTCATGGGCTGGGAGTGTGCAATTTCCTGATTTCCTGGATATGTGTAGCATATGCTCACTATATTGGGGCAGAAATCCTGGATCCGTACGGAGTGTGCACGGACCCGGGAAGGCATCGCAAAAGCTGGTTTTCGGCGCTCAATGCGCATGCGCCGAAAACCAGCGTTTCCGATCTGTCATTCTTCCTCCATCTAACCTGTCCTGTCTCATCAGAATTTTATATGTTTCCATGAGATCCCCTCTCATTCTTCCAAATTCCAGTGAATACAGGCACAGTCGATCCAGTCTCTCCTTATATATCAGTCCTGCCATCCCGGGAATCAGTCTGGGGAACCTTCGCTGCACTCCCTCAATAGCAAGAACGTCCTTCCTCAGATTAGGAGACCAAAACTGGACACAATATTCCAGGTGAGGCCTCACCAAGGCCCTGTACAACTGCAGTAAGACCTCCCTGCTCCTATACTCAAATCCCCTCACTATGAAGGCCAACATACCATTTCCCTTCTTCACCGCCTGCTGTACCTGCATGCCAACTTTCAATGACTGATGTACCATGACACCCAGGTCGCGTTGCACCTCCCCTTTTCCTAATCTGCCACCATTCAGATAATATTCTGCCTTTGTGTTTTTGCCCCCAAAGTGGATAACCTCACATTTATCCACATTATACTGTATCTGCCATGCATTTGCCCACTCACCTAACCTGTCCAAGTCACCCTGCAGCCTCTTAGCATCCTCCTCACAGCTCACATTGCCACCCAGCTTAGTGTCATTTGCAAACTTGGATATTATACACTCAATTCCTTCATCTAAATCATTAATGTATATTGTAAATAGCTGGGGTCCCAGCACTGAGCCCTGCAGCGCCCCACTAGTCACTGCCTGCCATTCTGAAAAGGACCCGTTTATCCCGACTCGCTGCTTCCTGTCTGCCAACCAGTTCTCTATCTACGTCAGTATATTACCCCCAATACTTTAATTTTGTGCTTTAATTTTGCACACCAATCTCTTGTGTGGGACCATGTCAAAAGCCTTATGAAAGTCCAAATACACCACATCCACTGGTTCTTCCTTGTCCACTCTACTAGTTACAACTCAAAAAATTCCAGAAGATTTGTCAAGCCTGATTTCCCTTTCATAAATCCATGCTGACTTGGACCGATCCTGTCACTGCTTTCCAAATATGCTGCTATTTCATCTTTAATAATTGATTCTAACATTTTCCCCACTACTGATGTCAGGCTAACCGGTCTATAATTAACCGTTTTCTCTCTCTCTCCTTTTTTAAAAAGTGGTGTTACATTAGCTACCCTCCAGTCCATAGAAACTGATCCAGAGTCGATAGACTGTTGGAAAATGATCACCAATGCATCCACTATTTCTAGGGCCACTTCCTTAAGTACTCTGGGATGCAGACTGTCAAGCCACGGGGATTTATCGGCCTTCAATCCCATCAATTTCCCTAATACAATTTCCCGCCTAATAAGGATATCCTTCAGTTCCTCCTTCTCGCTAGACCCTCGGTCCCTAGTATTTTCAGCAGGTTATTTGTGTCTTCCTTCGTGAAGACAGAACTAAAGTACTTGTTCAACGGGTCTGCCATTTCTTTGTTCCCCATTATAAATTCACCTGAATCTGACTGCAAGGGACCTACGTTTGTCTTCACTAATCTTTTTCTCTTCACATATCTCTAGAAGCTTTTGCAGTCAGTTTTTATGTTCCCGGCAAGCTTCCTCTCATACTCTATTTTCCCCCTCCTAATTAAACTCTGTCTTCCTCTGCTGAATTCTAAATTTCTCCCAGTCCTCAGGTTTGCTGCTTTTTCTGGCCAATTTATATGCCTCTTCCTTGGATTTAACACGATCCTTAATTTCCCTTTTAGCCACGGTTGAGCCACCTTCCCCGTTTTATTTTTACTCCAGACAGGGATGTACAATTGTTGAAGTTCATGTGATCTTTAAATGTTTGCTATTGCCTATCCACCATCAACCCTTTAAGTATCATTTACCATCTATTATGGCCAATTCACGTCTCATACAATCGAAGTTACCCTAGTCTCTGAATTAACTGTGTCACTCTCCATTTTAATAAAGAATTCTACCATATTATGGCCACTCTTCCCCAAGAGGCCTCGCGCAACAAGATTGCTAATTAGTCCTTTCTCATTACACATCACCCAGTCTAGGATGGCCAGCCCTCTAGTTGGTTCCTCGACATATTGGTCTAGAAAACAAATGTTGGTGTTCAGAGGGACCTCATGTACTTGTACACGAATCACTGAAAGTTAATATGCAGCTACAGCAAGCAATTAAGAAAGCAAATGGTGGCCTTTATTACAAGAGAATTTGAGTACAAGAGTAAAGACGTCTTACTACAATTTTATATAGGGCCCTGGTGTGACCGTACCTGGAGTATTGTATGCAGTTTGGGTCTCCTTACCTAAGGAAGGATGTACTTGCCATAGAGGGAGTGCAACAAAGGACAATCCCCCATCCCAGGAATCAGTCTGGTGAACCTATGAGGAGAGATTGAGCTGACTAGGCCTACATTCTCTCGAGTTGAGAAGAATGAGAGGTGATCTCATTGAAACATACAACATTCTTACAGGGCTTGACAGGGTAAATGCAGGGAGGATGTTTCTCCTGGCTGGGGAGTCGAGAACCAGGGGTCACAGTCTCAGAATAAGAGGTCAGCCATTTAGGACTTCTTCATTCAGAGGGTGGTGAATCTCTTGGCTGTGGGAGCTCAGTCATTGAGTATATTCAAGATAGAAATCGATCAATTTTTGGATATTAAAGGAATCAAGGAATATGGGGATAGTGCAGGAAAGTGGAGTTGAGGTAGAAGACCAGCCATGATCTCATTGAATGGTGGAGTGGGCTCGAGGGGCCGAATGGCCTACTCCTGCTCCTAATTCTTATGTTCTCTATAAATGTTCTTTTCCCACTAGCAACGAAATTCCATGAACAGCTGTTACTGTCCCCACTGCGACTTGGGATGATATCAGCTGTTGCTGTCCCCATTGCTGCTTCTGTTTTTTCCCTGAGGAGTTGGTAACAGAGAAACGCCATTGTATCATATCTGTAAATTCACCACTTGCCTTAAATTCAAACTTTTATTTCCAAGTAACTATTGGAAAAAGCAAAGGAGCTGTTAAATGCTCCAATGATGTGGGGATAAACCGCTTATCCATCAACTTCTGTTGATGTACTGATTGAATGCTGGGGAGTTTTATAAACTGTACATGCTCAGAATGCACAGATAAGGTTGAAAGCTCTCTCGCAACTGTTAGCTAAAAAAGCCAGCTGAAGCCCAGGCATTTGAGATAATTTGAGGCTGTTAAACAAAGCTTTAATGAAGACATTAAAAGACACAAAAGCACCATTGGTTAAATCCAATCAAGTTATTTTATTTTGTTTAAACCATTATTTTATAAATTACACAATTAGTTACTGCAAAAAATGGCAGATATAAAAAAAACTAATAAAGATCAACAAATGTGTTCCACAGTGCCATCTGATGGCTGGAACATAGAATTATCAAGTCATAGACTGCCACATTAATTTAAAACTATCAAATCATGCCACCAGATGTGGGTACAATTTACATGGAAAACTCCATAGACCGTGTTGACATAAGACATTTGAATGGAAAGATGACAGAACATGCATGATTTTGAATATGGGGAGGCAAGGCTAAGAGCACTTTTCGGGAGAGTGTCGCGAGAGTCTTCGGATACGTCTATAGGCTGCACTGTAATTAATGGATTCGATGTTTTCTATAGAGATTAACAGAGTTAGATAACAGTAAGAAGATAGGAGATGAAGTGGGAGGAGAGGAGCACACAGGAGAGGAAGGGAAGAAGAGAGATGCAAAGGGAAGAGCGAGGAGAGGAGGGAAGAGAAGATAGAGGAAAGCAGATTGGAGAGGGGGACAGGAAATGTGGAGAGGAGAAGAGTAGATGAAGAGGAGAGGGTAGGGAGAGAAGATATGGAAGAGAGGCAGGGCGAGCGTAACGAGAGTAGAGGAGGCGGGAGTGAGAGAGGAGAGAATAGAGTGGAAATACATCGAAATTTGCAGCACAGAAACAGCCATTTGGCCCAACCGGTCTATTCTTCCTCCCACCTTAACTTCTATCCCTATCACATATCAGAGAGGAAGGAAAAAGAGACAGGAGGAAGGGAGGAGAAGCAGACTGGTGGATGTGAAGGAATGGGCAATGGAAGCAGGAGTGGATGAGAGTATGAGGGAAGAGGTAATGTTAGGGGAGGTGAAACTAGCCGTAGAGGGGTTTGCCTCAGCAGGAGTGGAGGTGAGGGGGGTGTCTGCAGCCTATTTTTCCCTGAAGGGGGGATGGTGGTGGATGATTTCAGATTCAGGAATGGGGAAGGGTTATCCACCAGATGATGAAGGTTGAGATTTCTGCTCCAGATGTGGGAATATCTCGTAGCAGCTGCATAGATTCCCCTTTGGCTGCTTCAGGCATGGTTGGGGAGGTGTTTGGGGGAATTGAGGCAGTCAGGAGAGCAAGTGCAAAGGAAAAGTTTCTGGGGTTGGCGATGGGGTACGTCTATAGGCTGCAAGGTAATTAATGGATTCGATGTTTTCCATAGAGATTAGCAGAGAGTTAGTGGGGACTGAGTGCAATCTAATTGAGAGTCATGGATTGTGTCTTTCATCATCACAGGCAGTCTCTCGAAATCGAGCAAGACTTGCTTCCACTCTAAAAGTGACTGAACAGTCCAATACAGGAGTTACAGTCTCTGTCACAGGTGGGATGGACAGTCGTTGAAGCAAAGGGTGGGTAGGACTGGTTTGCCGCACGCTCCTTCCGTTGCCTGCGCTTGGTTTCTGCATGCTCTCGGTGATGAGACTCGAGGTGCTCAGCGCCCTCCCAGATGCATTTCCTCTACTTAGGGCGGTCTTTGGCCAGGGACTCCCAGGTGTCGGTGGGGATGTTGCATTATATCAAGGAGACTTTGAGGGTGTCCTTGAAATGTTTCCTCTGCCCACCTTGGGCTCGGTTGCCTTGTGGGAGTTCCGAGTAGAGCACTTGCTTTGGGAGTCTTGTGTCAGGCATGTGAACAATGTGGCCCGTCCAATGGAGCTGGTCAGTGCTTTGATGCTGGGGATGTTGGCCTGATCGAGATCGCTAATGTTGGTGTGTCCGTCCTCCCAGGGAATTTGCAGGATCTTGCAGAGACATCATTGGTGGTATTTCTCCAGCAATTTGAGGTGTCTACTGTATATGGTCCATGTCTCTGAGCCATACAGGAGCCATACAGCCCTGTAGACCATGAGCTTGGTGGCAGAATTGAGGGCCTGATCTTCGAACACTATTTTCCTCAGGCGGCTGAAGGCTGCATTGGCGCACTGGAGGCAGTGCTAAATCTCGTCGTCAATGTCTGCCCTTGCTGGTAATAGGATCCCAAGGTATGGAAAGTGGTCCATATTGTCCAGGGCCATGCTGTGGATCTTGATGACTGGAGGGCAGTGCTGCATGGTGGGGTCTGTTTTAGTGTAAGGCCCATGCTTTCGTACGCCTCAGTGAAGATGTTGACTATGACTTGGAGTTCAATCTCTGAATGTGCGCAGACGCAAGCATCGTCCGCGTACTGTGGTTCGACGACAGAGGTTGGGACGGTCTTGGATCTGGCCTGGAGACAACGAAAGTTGAACAGGTTCCCACTGGTTCTGTAGTTTAGTTCCACTCCGGGAGGGAGCTTGTTGAGTGTGAGGTGGAGCTTTGCATCGAGAAAGACTGAGAAGAGGGTTGGCGTGATGTCGCAGCCCTGCTTGACCCCGGTCTGGATGTGGATTGGGTCTGTGATGGATCCATTGGTCAAGATCACGGCTTGCATGTCATTGTGGAGCAGGCGGAGGATGATGACAAACTTTTGGGGGCAGCCGAAATGGAGGAGGACACTCCATAGTGCTTGGGCCGTAGGTGGCCTTGACTGCGGCGAAGAATACTCGCACATCATGGCTGTCGGCCAGCTGCTGAATCTCCTGTGCTTTCTCCACCCACCATCTGTTCTTTAGGTCGCGGGTTTTTTATTGGACCTCGGCCTTAAGCCGTCTGTAATGCTGCTTTGCTGCTCCCGAATTGGGTTGTTGGATTAGTTTCAGAAATGCCCTGCGCTTGCGATTTATTAGCTCTTGGATCTCCTGGTCATTCTCATCAAACCAGTCCTGGTGTTTCCTCGTTGAGTGACTGAGCGTCTCTTCGCAGGCATTGGTTATGGTGGCCTGGAGGGCAGACCAAGCGCTGTGGGCATTCTGCGTCTCTGGGTCATCAAGGGTCGCCAGGTTAGCGGTGAGGCGCTGGCTGTATAGGGCTCTCTTAGCTGGGTCTTTGAGTGCCCCGGCATTGACCTTTTTGCGGCACTGCTACTGCTGTCGTCGCCGCTTTGGGGCTATGTTGACGTTGATGATGGAACGGATTCGACGGTGGTCCGTCCAGCAGGCATCAGCTCCTGTCATGGCGCGGGTCGTGCTCTAGGCATTTTGTAAGGAGCAGGGTACCGCTGGAATTGGTTTTCCCTATCCCCTCTCTGCCGATCATGCCTCCCCAGAGAGATGTGTCTATTATGTCTGTAGTGTACTTATGAACGACTCCACGAGGCAATGTACTCTGTAGTGATCTTTACTTGTAACTCCAGAGTGAGGCAGCCGCATGGTGGCTCCCCTTTTATACAGCCCCTGCCACCAGGGCAGGAAAACCCGGTCTCCATCAGTTGCACCCTTTAGTGGTGCCAGCATGTATATACAAGTGTAAACCTTATTGACAGTACATCAGGTAAATAAGTCTCCATCTTATGCAACTATACAGTGACTACACAGAGAGTATATCTATAGTCTGCATAAATAACAGTGTCCTTGCCGACCCTGGCATTGAAGTCGCTGAGGAGGATCAGTTTGTCATCTGTAGGGATGCGGGATAGGGATTTTTCGAGGCTGGAGTAAAAACCCTCTTTCGTCTCATCTGTTGCATCGAGTGTTGGGGCATATGCACTGATGACTATGGCACATTGATTCTGGGATAGGGTGAGTCGGAGAGTCATGAGATGTTCACTAATCCCGCAGGGAGAGTCTCTGAGGCGGTCGACCTGCTCGTTCTTGATGGCGAAACCGACTCCGTGGAGGCAGCGTTCTTCCTCTGGTTTGCCTTTCCAGAAGAAGGTGTAACCTCCACCTTGTTCCTTGAGCTGGCCTTCCCCTGCCCGCCGGGTCTCGCTAAGTGCGGCGATGTCGATATCAAAGTGTCTTAAGTTCCCGGGCAACTATGGCGGTGCAGCATTCTGGCCTGTCGCTGTTGGAGTTGTCCCTGAGGGTCCTGACATTCCAGGTCCCGAACTTCATATCGAAAGGTGGAAGATGCCTGTGCGTGAGTTCTTTTAACGTGGGGTGGCCGTTGCACACCGGCAACCACACTGACTTAGCTGAGCAGGGTCTTGGTCCAGTGGCAAGAGGGTCCAAGATGACTGGAGACCAGGCACTGCTGTATGAGCCTAGTTGCCTAAAGCGAAATGTGGGCCGTAAGCTCGGCACTGAGTATGCCCTTCGGTGAGATGGTAAGTGATCCGAGGCTTGGCTGAGGGCAGGCATTGAGAAAGTCAGAGGACCATTTTGAGGGAGGAGGAGAGGTTGGGGTATTCAGAGTGGAAGGAGGAGAGGTCAGAGTGGTCACAGCCATTGTGCTCACCACGTACTGGAGAAGGAGAGGCCCGGTCGTCGCTGGAGAAGGAGAGGCCAGGTCGTCGCTGGAGGAGGAGAGGCCAGGTCGTCGCTGGAGGAGGAGAGGCCAGGTCGTCGCTGGAGAAGGAGAGGCCTGGTCGTCGCTGGAGAAGGAGAGGCCAGGTCGTCGCTGGAGGAGGAGAGGCCAGGTCGTCGCTGGAGAAGGAGAGGCCCGGTCGTCGCTGGAGAAGGAGAGGCCCGGTCGACGCTGGAGGAGGAGAGGCCAGGTCGTCGCTGGAGGAGG
Source organism: Pristiophorus japonicus (assembly GCF_044704955.1). NCBI lineage: Eukaryota > Metazoa > Chordata > Chondrichthyes > Pristiophoridae > Pristiophorus > Pristiophorus japonicus. Next base: position 146,660,681 of record NC_091987.1, on the reverse strand, counting down.
AGAGGCCAGGTCGACGCTGGAGAAGGAGAGGCCCGGTCGACGCTGGAGGAGGAGAGGCCAGGTCGTCGCTGGAGGAGGAGAGGCCAGGTCGACGCTGGAGGAGGAGAGGCCAGGTCGACGCTGGAGGAGGAGAGGCCCGGTTGTCGCTGGAGGAGGAAAGGCCAGGTCGTCGCTGGAGAAGGAGAGGCCAGGTCGTCGCTGGAGGAGGAGAGGCCAGGTCGTCGCTGGAGGAGGAGAGGCCCGGTTGTCGATGAATGGAGGGAGGCCCGGTCGCCGATGGGTGAAGGGAGGCCCGGTCATCGCCGATGGGTGAAGGGAGGCCTGGTCGTCGCCAATGGGTGGAAGCCCGGAGGGAAGGCTCGTGTGTGAGGTAGGCCAAAACTGTTTTTGTAGTGAGTCGAAGGTTCACCCGGGGTCGCTTTGAGCAGCTGAATCGTCCATGGGGAGTAGGAAGTGAGGGTCCAGCTGGAGGGACTTGGCAGCGGGGAGGTCGGCCTGGAAGGGAGGCCGCAGTTGGGGTTTGGGGGATGGGCAGTGGGTACTAGTAGCACGGTTTAAGGGGTAGGTAGAGTGTTTTGAGGGTCAGGGTTCGGGCCAAAAGGGGCTTAGACAGTGAGGTGGGAGGGCGGGAGATTTGAGGGAGAGAGAGATGGAATTTGGTCAGAGGAAGGTTTGGATGGGGGAGAGCTCCCTGCGGAGTTGCTATCCTATCTGCCATCTTGGAACCAGATTGTGTCTTTATAGAATTAGTCTATCTCCCACACCATTGCACGAGGGAGTCAAGACCAAGTGTTGTATTCTGGTACAGTGGAATTAGAAGGCGGGAAGATAAATGGATGAAAAAGAGAGAAGGGGAGAGAGCTAAAAGGGGGAAAGCGGAAGATTGGGGATCGGGGAGGAGGGGGAGAGGAGGGGGAAGGAGATGAAGAGAGCAATGAAGAGGGGCGGGAGAACAAGGACAAGACAACTACCTGAATGGGGGAGGGAATGAAAGCTGGCAGTGTTCCGAGGGGTGTAAAACATCTGGGAGGGGGGGAGGCAGGGAGATGTCAGGGATATATAGGCAGGTGGTGGGTGTACAGAAACCAATAAAACATTTTGTGGAGGGGGGCAGGGAGGGTATGGTCAAAGAAATCTAAGCAGCCAGCATAAAAATCATCAAAGGACTTTATGGTGTGTCCACATTAGGAGATGGAAAATCATAGAAATTTATAGCACGGAAGGAGACCATTTCGGCCCATGGTCAGCCGGCACGGACACGACGAGCTATCCAGCCTAATCCCACTTTCCAGCACTAGGTCCGTAGCTCTGTAGGTTACGTCACTTCAAGTGCACATCCAAGTATTTTTTTTCTGCTTCTACCATCCTTTCAGGCAGTGATCTCCAAACCACCACCAGCCTCTGGTTAAAGAAATTTCCCCTCAAATCCCCACTATACCCCCCCCCCGTCATTACTTTAAATCTATGCCCCCTGGTTGTTGACCCCTCTGACAAGGGAAGCAGGCCCTTCCTATCCACTCTATTCAGGCCTCTTATAATTTTATACACCTCAATCAGATCTACCCTCAGCCCCCTCTGTTCCAAAGAAAACAAACTCAGCATCTCCAATCTTTCCTCATAGCCAACATTTTCCAGTCCAGGCAACATTCTTGTAAATCTCCTCTGCACCTTTCCCACTGCAATCACATCTTTCCTGTAACTTACCAGAACTGCACACAGTACTCCAGCTGCGGCCTAACCAGTGTTTTATACAGCTCAAGCATAATATCCTTGCTCTTGTATTCCATGCCTGGACTAAGAAAGGCAAGTATTCCATATGCCTTCTTAACCACCTTATCTAAACTGGCCTGCTACTTTCAGGGATCTGTGGACCTGCACTCCAAGGTCCCTTTGTTCCTCTACACTTTTCAGTGTTAGTGGCCAGTGAGGAGGAATATTACACCTGGAGGGGGAGAAATTAAGGGTGAATCATTTTTTTAATGATTTTTTAATTATTTTTAAAAAATTGTTCCTGGCATGTGGCAGTTGCTGGCAAGGCCAACATTTATTGCCCATCCCTAATTGTCCTTGAGAAGTGGTGGTGAGCTGCAATCTGTGTGGTGAAGGTACTCCTACAGTAGATGGTACAAACTGCAGCCATGGTATGCCGGTGGTGGAGGAAGCGAATGTTTCAGTGGTGGATGGGGTGCCAATCAAGCGGGCTGCTTTGTCCCGGATGGTGAGGAGTTTCTTGAGTGTTGTTGGAGTTGCACTTAGGCAGTCAAGTTCGATCACACTCTTGACTTGTACCTTGTAGATGGTGGAAAGGTTTTGGGGAGTCAGGAGGTGAGACACTTGCCGCAGAATACCAGCCTTTGACCTGCTCTTGTTGCCACAGTATTTAAGTGGCTGGTCCAGTTAAGTTTCTGGTCAATGGTGACCCCAGGATGTTGATGGTGGAGATGAGGGGTTTGACTTATGAGGAAAGGTTGATTGGTTGGGCCTCTACTCATTGGAATTCAGAAGAATAAAAGGTGATCTTATCGAAATGTATAAGATTATGAGGGGCTTGACAAGGTGGATGCAGGGAGGATGTTTCCACTGATAGGGGAGTCTAGAACTAGGGGGCATAATCTTAGAATAAGGGGTTGCTCATTTAAAACTGAGATGAGGAATTTCTTCTCTCAGAGGGTTGTAAATCTGTAGAATTCGTTGCCTCAGAGAGCTGTGGAAGCTGAGACATTGAATACATTTAAGACAGAGATAGACAGTTTCTTAACTGACAAGGGGTTATGGGAAGAGGTCAGGGAAGTGGACCTGAGTCCATGATCGCATCAGCCATGAACGTATTAAATGGCGGAGCAGGCTCGAGGGGCCATTTGCCCTACTCCTGCTCCTATTTCTTATGTTCTTATTATTTGGCGATAGTAATGGCCTTGAATGTCAAGGGGCGGTGGTTAGACTCTCGCTCTTTGGAGATAGTCATTGCCTGCCACTTGGCTAAGCCTGAATGTCATCCAGGTTTTGCTGCATGTGGGCATGGACTGCTTCATTATCTGAGGAATTACGAATGGCACTGAACACTGTGCAATCATCAGCAAACATCCCCAATTCTGACCTTATGATGGAGGGAAGATCATTGATGAAGCAGTTGAAGATGATTGGGCCTAGGACACTGCCCTGAGGAACTCCTGCAGTGATGTCCTGGGGCTGAGATGATTGACCTCCAACAACCACAATAATCTTCCTTTGTGCTAAGTGTGACCCCAGCCATGGAGAGTTTTCCCCCTGACTCCCATTGACTTCAATTTTACTAGGGCTCCTTGATGCTACACTCCGTCAAATGCTGCCTTGATGTCAAAGGCAGTCACTCTCACCTCTCCTCTGGAATTCAGCTCTTTTGTCCATGTTTGGACCAAGGGTGGAATGAGGTCTGGGGCCGTTCCTGGTGGAACCCAAACTGAGCATCAGTGAGCAGGTTGTTGGTGAGTAAGTGCCGCTTGATAGCATTGTCGACGACACCTTCCATCACTTTACTAATGATTGAGAGTAGACTGATGTTGCGGTAATTTGCTGGATTAGATTTGTCCTGTTTTTTGTGGACAGGACATACCTGGGCAGTTTTCCACATTGCCGGATGAATGCCAGTGTTGTAGCTGTACTGGATTAACTTTGCTAGAGGCACGGCTAGTTCTGGAGCACAAGTCTTCAGCACAACAGCTGGGATGTTGTCGGGGCCCATAGACTGCTTTATCCAGTGCACTCAGCTGATTCTTGATATCACATGAAGTGAATCGAAATGGTTGAAGGCTGGCTTCTGTGATGGTGGGACCTCAGGAGGAGGCTGAGATGGATCATCCACTCGGCACTTCTGGCTGAAGATGGTTACAAACGCTTCTTCAGCCTTGTCTTCTGCACCCATGTGCTGGGCTCCGCCATCATTGAGGATGGGAATATTCATGGAGCTTCCTCGTTCAATTAGTTGTTTAATAGTCCACAACCATTCATGACTGGATGTGGCAGGACTGCAGAGCTTTGATCTGATCCATTGGGATCACTTAGCCTTGTCTGTAGCTTGCTGTTTCTGCTTTTTAGCATGCATTTAGTCCTGTGTTGCAGCTTCCCCAGATTGGCACCTCATTTTTAGGTATACCTCTTGGCATGCTCTCTGCACTCCTCATTGAAGCAGGGTTGGTCCCCTGGCTTGATGGTAATGGTAGAGAGAGGAATATGCCGGGCCATGAGGATACAGATTGTGGTGGAATACAATTCTGCTGCTGCTGATGGCCCACAGCACGTTGTGGATGCCCAGTTTTGAGCTGCTAGATCTGTTCTGAATCCAACCTATTTAGCACCACAGAACACGATAGAGCATGTCCTCAGTGTGAAGCGGGGATTTCATCTCCACAAGGCCTGTGAGGTATACATGCTCCCTTCCCTTGCACTGATATAAATTCAGTATGGAGTGAGAGAAAGATTGTCGATGGAAGAGAGAGCTCGGCATAAATAGCTCTGCAGAGACATCTGGTGATCAGAGCATGAAATTGCATGCAGGATCGCAGCAGGGTTGTTAATTGACTAGTGACAACAATAACGTGCATTCGTGTATTGCCTTTAATGTAGCAAAACATGATAAGTGCTTCATGGAAGCGTAATCTGACAAAAATGGTCACCCAGGTAAATGTGACCTCAGAAGGGGCTTGGTCAAATAGCTGGGTTTTAAGGAGGTTCTTAAAAGTAGAGAGGAGAAGTTAACTGAGGGCCTAGGTGGCTAAAGGCACGGCCGCCAATGGTAGATAAACAACAGGCCAGAGTCAGGGGAGCACAGAGTTCTGTGGGGTGGAAGGTAAAAAGAGTTTACAAAGATAACAAAGCAAGTCCATGCAGTGATTTTAACACAAGGATGAAAATTTTTGAATTGAAAGTTTTGGGGGATCAGAAGCAAATACCTGTATAGGTCAGCACGACCAGAGCAGTGGGTGAGCGTGACTTGGCACGGGATAGGATATGGGCGGCAGAGTTTTGGATGAGCTGAAGTTTATAATGGGTGGATGATGTGAGGCTGGCTAGGAATAGTCGAGTTATGAGGTGACAAAGGCATGGATGAGAGTTTCAGCAGAGATGGGCTGAGGTAGGGGTTGAGGCAGGCGATGCTGAAGAGGTGGGAAGTAGGCATTCGTTGCGATGGAGAGAACATCGAGTTGGCAGCTTCAGCCTGAGGCATTTGCTGGGGACGGGGATGAAATCAGGGACAAGGGTATGGAGTTTGTGATAAGGGCTGAAGAAGATGGCTTTGGTCTTTCCAGTGTTTAACTAGAGGAAAATTGTGTCTCCTCTAAGAACATAAGAACATAAGAAATAGGAGCAGGAGTAGGCCATACGGCCCCTCGAGCCTGCTCTGCTATTTAATATTATCTTGGCTGATCTGATCATGGACTCAGCTCCACTTCCCTGCCTGCTCCACAGAACCCCTTATCAGTTAAGAAACTGTCTACTTCTGTCTTAAATTTATTCAATGTCCCAGCTTCCACAGCTCTCTGAGGCAGCGATTTTCACAGATTTACAACCCTCTGAGAAAATAAATTTCTCTTCATTTCAGTTTTAAATGGGCGGTCCCTTATTCTAAGATTATGTCCTCTAGATCTAGTCTCCACCATCAGTGGAAACATTCTCTCTGCATCTACCTTGTCAAGCCCCCTCATAATCTTATACGTTTCGATAAGATCACCTCTCATTCTTCTGAATTCCAATGAGTATAGACCCAACCTATTCAACCTTATCTCATAGGTCAACCCCCTCAGTTCCGGAATCAAACTAGTGAACCTTCTCTGAACTACCTCCAAAGCAAGTATATCCTTTTGTAAATATGGAAACCAAAACTGCACGCAGTATTCCAGGTGTGGCCTCACCAATACCCTGCATAACTGTAGCAAGACTTCTCTGCTTTTATACTCCATCCCCTTTGCAATAAAGGCCTGCTTCAGCCTGAGGCATTTGCTGGGGGACGGGGATGAAATCAGAGACAAGGGTATGGAGTTTGTGATAAGGGCCGAAGAAGACTAGAGTGACGATGTGTCCCCGTATTTTGGGGACAGTTCCCGGAAAAGATACTATGTCCCAGAGCAAACAATATCTCTAGAAGCGTCTCAGATTCAGGAAGTTCGTCCCCGAATGCCCTAGCTGCCATTTTATTTGAATAAGCTCCATTCAGCCTGATTGCAGCTTGCGTAATATTGCCGCTGCACTCGGACTCCGGGACAGACCAATCAACAGGGCCACTGTTGATTGACATCTTCTCGGCCCTTTGGCAGCAGCGGATCACGGTTTGCGTTGACCGGATTGGTTTTGGTTTGGACCAACGGAAGGGTGGATCACCGTTTGCTTTGACTGGATTGATTCCGGTTGGGACCAATGAAAGGCCAGAGTGGGGGGATGAGTGCTGGCCAATGGGGCAGCTGTGTTGGCGCAGGAGGTGTGATAGCAGTATTTGTGTGTGAGCTGGAGCCCAGGAACAGGTTACACAGAGGATGTGTTAATGCACAGAGGTGTCTGCCTCTGTAACTTGGCAGACAGGGCTCAGTACCTCAGTCTCACTCAGTCCTGTAAGGACAGTGCCAGTCTGAGGCTAAACATGGCTCTGTGTGTATGTATATATAGAAGGGGCTGTCTTACTGTCTGAGGATAGCGGAACTGCTGCACGCCATTATCATTATAATAATGCTATAGATAAGCAGCATGGTAACCCCCACCCTGTGTCAAGGTGACCCTTCCCCAGTCCTCTGTTTGTGACAGGAGGACCCTTTTCCCTCACTGCCAGGATGATCCTCCTCCCTACGAATGTTGTTTGTGCCAGGGTGACCCACTTCCATTCTCTTGTCTGTCTGGTTTTGGGGAAGGCTATTTGGTGATTTTGACAGAATTACTACATACAAACTCTATAAAATCAGTTTTTGTAGTTTTATCATCATCATGTAGTTTTATAATGCACCACTAGGGGCGAATGTCATTTCTGTTAATTCTCATTAAAATGATAAAACCAGTTATATTCACATTATCATTGACTATGTGATGGTTGATGGAGGTTAATGACTACGTGTATTCCCCTAGCAAAAGCAACAATGCTGTCATGACGGTTTTCTTGAAACACGGGGATAGCACAGCTATCATTAATACATCTGTGAAAAATAAATGGCTTGGGCAGTGATGTAAAGAAAGATTTTCTGAATAGGCCGTATAGAGAGCGGGTATGAAAAACTGTTGTTCCTGAACAGTGTTGTTCTATTATAGACGGTGTCTGAATGCGCTTCATCTGCGATAATTGGTAAATTATATACACATTTTTTTTGTATATGTGCAATTGTTAAAATAGAGGCTGCTAAAGATTTTTGCCTTGCTACGTTGCATAATCTACATTTACTGTCCTGGCTACTTGCTGTGCTCCTACCCGGTGTGTCTCCGGAAATGGTTTCGAAAATATGTTTGCCCTAGCCAAGACTGAATGTCGGACAAACAATTTAACAACAAAGAGGCAGTGGAAAGGTCGAAAGAGGCGCTGGAGAGTTAGAGTTAGGTGTCGTCAGCGTACGTGTAGAAGCTGACCCCATATCTTTGGACGATGTTGCCAAAAGGCCACGTGTAGATGAGGAAAAGGAATAAGCTAATAAATTCTTGCAGGACATCAGAGGTATTATTGTGGAGAAGGGGACGATTGGATAGAGAAGCATGAAACCAAGCGAGGACAATCTAATTGAGCTGGGCATTGGAGGAGGATGGTGTGGTCTACCATGTCAAAGGCTGCAGAGAGGTCGAAGAGAACGAGGAGGGATAGTGTATCACAGTTATAGAAAATGTAATTTTGATTTGGGTTATTTCAGTGCTGTGGCATGGCCAGTAACCTGATTGGAGAGATTCAAACATGGAGATGTGAGAGAGATGGTACTGTAACTGATTTGGGAGATGACAACACATTCACAAATTTTGAAGGGGAAAGGGAGATTGAGTGGCAGTTCTGCCAGGGCAGAGGTGTAGGTTTTTTTGAGAAGAGGGTGATGATGGCAATTTGAGATGCAGGCGGACACCACTGATATGAGGGAACCATTTACAATATCAGATAGAATGGGGGCCATGAAGGGAAGTTGAGTGGTCAACATTTAGTGGCAATGTGGTCAAGGGAGCAAGCGTTGGGTCATATGGACAAGATGAGCTCGGAGAGGACATGAAGAAGGATAGGAGAGAAACAAGAAACATGTGCAGGTTCAGGGCTAGGGAAGGAGGGAGCCTCGGGGGAGTTGGGCTGCTAGATGAGGGGAATTGGAGAAGCAGCAGCAAATAATGGTTGGCAGAAAATATTTTTTCTGCCTTAGAGGGGGTGTGGTGCTGGCAGCTGCTTCCTTGGGGGGGTGGAACACCTGGGATTAAGTTACAGACTAGAGTCTAGTTGAGGGGTTCAAGAAGATTATATGGCTAATGATATGTTTAGCAGGCTGAAATCTGATTGGTTCAGATGTTCTCTATATAAATAGAGGATTCCCAGATAAAAGTTGGAGTCTGATTGAGAGGTTTGGATGCTTTATACAGTATATAGAATAATGGATAGAAGGGAGTTAGTTTCAACTATTTTAGTTGCACGTGTAAAACAGTAAATCATTAAATCAAGTGCCTCCTGATTAAAGTGGGGGGGGGGGGGCGGCATTAAAACCGACAAACTTAAACAAATTAAACTTTAGACATTACGTGGTTCAAATTCAAATTTGGTTGCCGTGGGTGATGATGCACTCCAGTCCCTCCGGTGCCCACCTCTCGTGGAAGACCGCGAGCGTACCGGTGGACACCGCGTGTTCCATCTTCAGGAACACCCTGTCTTGGATGTAACCGTGGAAGAGAGGCAGGCAGTCAGGCTGAACGACTCCAGGAGTCAGTTTCAGGCTAGAATATAATCAAAGGGTTTGTGTGTGTGATATTTAGAATAATAGTATCCTGAATGATCTAAGCTGGAATATGATCAAGAGGTTAGAATGGTTAATAAAGATTAAAAGGTTACCCAGGAGTGAGTTCCAGTCTGGATCAATGGGTTCAAATGGTTTATATTGAGATTCTCAATAGCCAGTTAAGTTAAAGCTTCAATCTAATGTAATGGTTCAGGTGGTTTATATCTAGAAACTCTGGAGCATGCTGCAAGCTGGAATCTGATCACAAGATGTCTTGGTTTTACACTCGAATTTGGCACGACGCCTAGTCTCCACATATGAAGAAACCACCCAAATCTAAAGGCAATGTATGGAACCAAAGCACCAATGAGTGGCTGAGTCCAATTGTCAAGTGACAGTCCTCGCCACAGATGGGAATGGTGGCATAGTGGTTATGTTACTGGACTAGTATTTTTATTTGTTCATGGGATGTAGGCATTGCTGGCAAGGACAGTATTTATTGCCTATCCCTAATTGCCCTTGAGAAGGCGGTGGTGAGCCGCTGCTTTGAACCGCTGCAGTCCGTGTGGTGAAGGTGCTCCCACAGTGCTATTAGGAAGGGAGTTCCAGGATTATGACCCAGCGACAATGAAGGAACAGCGATATATGTCAAAGTCGGGATGGTGTATAACTTGGAGGGGAACCTGAAGGTGAAGGCGTTCCCATGCGCCTGCTGCCCTTGTCCTTCTAAGTGGTAAAGGTCACGGATTTGGGAGGCGCTGCCTGTTATGTATGTAACCTTTGGCAACCTGTATCAACACCACCACCAGAGGGCCTACCTGTTGGAGTCCCAAGGGATCCCAGCATCACTTGGAAGCACTGTATATAAGCAGGCCTCCCACGCTGTACCAGCACTCTGAAGTTCAATTAAAGGAGCTAAGGTCACACTCACTCATTGCATATAGTACTCAGTTTCATCCTTTATTATGAGCGTAATACTGCCGAAGAAGTCTTGGCGAGTTGCTGTAGTGCATCTTGTAGATGGTACACACTACAGCCACGGTGGTGGCGGGAGTGAATGTTTAAGGTAATGGATGGGTGCCAATCAAGCGGGCTGCTTTGTCCTGGATGGTGTTGAGGTTTTTGAATGTTGTTGGAGCTGCACTCAATCAGGCAAGTGGAGAGTATTCCATCACACTCCTGACTTGTGCCTTGTAGATGATGGAAAGGCTTTGGGGAGTCAGGAGATAAGACACTCCATCGCAGAATACCCAGCTTCTTACCTGCTCTTGTTGCCACATTATTTATGTGGCTGGTCCAGTTAAGTTTTTGGTCAGTGGTGACCCCCCAGGATGTTGATGGTGGGGAATTCAGCGATGGTAATGCCCTTGAATGTCAAGAGGTGGTGGTTAGTGGTACACTCATAATAAAAGATGAAACTGAGTACTGTGTACAATGAGCAAGTGTGACCTTAGCTCCTTTAATAAGAATCCAGAGTGCAGGTACCTCGTAGGTGGCCTGCTTATATACTGTGCTCCCAAGGGATGCTGGGATCCCTTGGAACTCCAACAGGTGGGCCCTCTGGTGGTCAGGTGTGATGCAGGTTACAAAGGGTTAAATACATAACATTACTCCCCCGTGAAGTCAACAGTACACTTATTTACAAGGTGAGATGATCTGGGGCTTTACGTTCCCTTGTCGATCGTCTCGGTACAAATGCTTGTGTGGGTGGGTTGGTCAGTTGTTCACTGGGCTGTTGGGCAGCCGGCCTTGCCGGGCTGCTGGGGATAATGAGTTCGGCTTCATGGTCAATCATGATGTCAGTTGCCACTTGTGTGTGTGTTGGAGGGTCAAAGTTGGTGGTGTCCTCTTCGGGTTGTTCGTAGCTGTTGGTGAACCGCAATTTGATTTGGTCCAAATGTTTTCTGTGCGTTTGTCCATTGGCCAATTTGACCTGAAACACCCTACTCCCCTCTTTGCTGTGACCGTGCCAGCGAGACATTTGGGATCATGTCCATAATTGAGCACAAACACGGGATTATTGATCTCAATATCGCGTGACAAATTTGCGCGGTCATGGTACACACTTTGTTGAAGCCGCTTGCCCTCCACGTGATCATGGAGATCAGGGTAGACAAGAGAGAGCCTTGTTTTAAGTGCCCTTTTCATGAGCAGCTCAGCTGGGGGAATCCCAGTGAGTGAGTGGGGTCTGGTGCAGTAGCTGAGCAGCACTTTGGACAACCGGGTCTGCAGGGAGTCTTCCGACACATGTTTCAAGCTTTGCTTGATGATCTGCACTGCCCGTTCTGCCTGGCCATTGGATGCTGGCTTGAACAGGGCAGATGTGACGTGTTTGATCTCGTTGCGGGTCATGAATTCCTTGAGTTCAGCACTGGTGAAGCACGGCTCATTGTCGCTGACTAGGACATCAGGCAAGCCATGCGTGGCAAACCTGGCTCGTAGGCTTTCAATAGTGGGCGTGGACGTGCTTACAGACATTATTGCACATTCAATCCATTTTTGAGTAAGCATCCACGACACCCAAAAACATTTTGCCAAGAAATGAGCCCGCATAGTTTACGTGGATCCTCGACCACAGTTTGGAGGGCCACGACCACAAACTTAGCGGTGCCTCTCTGGGTGCATTGCTCGGCTGAGAGCAAGTGTTGCATTGCGCACGCATGACTATAAATCTGAGTCGATGCCGGGCCACCACACATGGGATCTGGCTATGGCTTTCACCATTACAATGCCTGGGTGGGTGCTGTGCAGTTCACAAATGAACGTATCTCTGCCTTTCTTGGGCAACACCAGGTGATTGCCGCACAATAGACTGTCCGCCTGCAGGGACAACTTGTCTTTGTGTCTATGAAACAGCTTAATCGCCTCCTGCATCTCCACTGGGACACTGGACCAGCTCCCATGGAGGACACGGTTTTTTTACCAAGGACAGTAAGGGATCCTGATCTGGTGGGCCGTAACAGGGGACTTCTCGTTCACAAATGCCACCATGCCCATGAGCAAGTCCGCTGGCTGTGCCACTTCCACCCCGATGGTGGGCAATGGTAGCCGACTGAGAGCATCTGCGCAGTTCTCTGTGCCTGGTCAGTGGTGGATTACACAGTTGTATGCCGACAGCGTGAGCGTCCATCTTTGGATGCGGGCAGAGGCATTGGTATTAATCCCTTTGTTCTCAAAGAACAGCGATATGAGCGGTTTGTGGTCAGTTTCAAGCTCAAACTTGAGGCCAAATAAGTACTACTGCATTTTTTCACCCTGTAGATGCACGCCAGAGCATCTTTTTCAATCATGCTGTAGGCCCTTTCGGCCTTGGACAAATTCCTGGATGTAGAAGCGATTGGTTGCAAAATCCACGATTCATTAGCCTGTTGTAACACACACCTGACCCCGTATGATGACGTATCGCCAGCTAGCATTAATCGTTTACAAGGATTATACAGCACAAGCAGTTTGTTTGAACACAACAGATCTCTGGCTTTCTTAAAGGCCGCTTCTTGTGAATTCCCCCATACCCAGTCATCTCCCTTGCGCATGTAGGAGTTGTAGCAGGGTGCTTAACCCAGGTAGGAAATTACCGAAATAGTTAAGGAGTTCCAGGAATGACCGCAGCTCCGTCACGTTCTGTGGTCGCGGCACATTTTTGATGGCCTCCGTCTTGGTGTCGGTGGGTCTGATGTCGTCTGCTGTGATTCTTCTTCCCAAGAACTCGACGTCCTGTGCCAGGAAAACACACTTCGAGCGTTTCAACCTGAGCCCCACGCGATACAACCGACTAAGAAACTCTTCCAGATTCTTAAAGTGCTCTATGGTGTCCCAACCTGTAACCAATATGTCCTCCTGGAAAACCACTGTGCAAGGAACCGACTTTAGCAGGCTCTCTATGCTTCGCTAGAAGATAGCCGCGGCCGACCGAATCCGAACGGGCACCTTTGTGCGTGTTGATGCAGGTGAGGCATTTTTCGAAGACTCTTCTAACTTATGCATCATGTAGGCCGAGGTCAGGTCCAGCTTGGTGAATGTCTTCCCTCCAGCCAGGGTCGCAAATAGGTCGTCTGCCTTGGGTAGTGGGTACTGGTCCTGCAGTGAAAAACGGTTAATCGTTACTTTGTAGTCCCTGCAAATTCTAACGGTACCATCATCCTTAAGTACTGGGACAATTGGATTGGCCCAGTCGTTGAATTCCACCGGCGCAATGATGCCTTCACGTCACAGCCTGTCCAGCTCAATTTCCACTTTTTCACGCATCATGTATGGTACCGCCCGTGCCTTGTGGTGGATGGGAACCAAATGGATCTGCACTTTCACCACCGAGAAGCTTCCAATACCTGACTCGAGCAACGATGGGAACTTGCTCAGAACCTGGGTACAAGAGGCATCGTCGACGGATGAAGGCGCTCGGATGTTGTCCCAGTTCCAGCGGATATTTCCCAGCCAGCTTCTGCCTAACAACGTGGGGCCATCCCCTGGCACAATCCACAGCAGGAGTTCGTGTAGTGCTACATCATAGGAGACTTTGACTTCTGCATTGCCAATTACAGGGATTAGTTCCTTGGTGTAAGTCCTTAGTTTGGTGTGAATGGGTCTGAGCTTGGGCCTGTGTGCCTTGTTGCACCACAGCCTGTCGAAGGCCTTTTTACTCATTATGGACTGACTTGCCCTCGTGTCCAGTTCCATAGATACTAGAATACCGTTCAGTTCAACTTTCAACATTATTGGTGGACATTTCGTAGTGAATGTGTGTATCCCGTACACTTCTGCTTCCTCAGTACGAGTCTCCAATTCAGCCTGATCCACAGTGGATCGATCTTCCTCTGCAACGTGGTGGTTTGCAGGGTTTCAGCTCACCTGCACATTCGTTGGAGGTGTCTCATTGTTCTGCAGCCATTGCATGCATAGTGGTTAAAGCAGCTTTGATGGGGCCGACGATCACCTCCGCAGCGCCAACAAGGTGTTAACTGCCTCTGGGTCAACTGAGGTTGGGCCGCAGAAGCCGGCATGTACATTCTGCCATGTACATTTCTGCTCAAGACCGATGTTACTTTATGCACTGTACTGGCCAAAACTTCTTTGTTCTGCGAAATCTGTTTGGTGTTGTCGCTGGTGGACATAAATGCCTGGGCTATCGTTATGGTTTTACTTAGATTGGTAGTTTCTACAGTCAACATTTTGCGAAGGATTGTCTCATGTCCAATGCCCAATACAAAAAAGTCTCTGAGCATTTGTCCTAGGAATCCCTCAAACTCACAATATCCTGCGAGGCGCCTTAGTTCGGCGACATAGCTCGCCACTTCCTGGCCCTCCGATCGTTGACATGTGTAAAACCGATATCTCGCCATCAAAACACTTTCGTTAGGATTTAGGTGCTCCCGGACCAGCGTACACAATTCTTTGTAGGATTTCTCTGTTGGTTTTGCTGGGGCCAGGAGATTGTTCATGAGGCCATAGGTTGTTGCCCCACAGACAGTTAGGAGGATCGGCCTTCGTTTTGTAGCGTTCTCGTCCCCTTCCAGCTCGTTGGCCATGAAGTATTGGTCGAGTCTCTCCATGAAGGCTTCCCAAACGACCCCTTCTGAGAACTTCTCCAGGATACCGACTGTTCTTTGCATTTTCACGCGGTTGTTTGTTACCTCGTCGCCAATTGGTACACTCATAATAAAGGATAAAACTGAGTACTGTGTACAATGAGCAAATGTGACCTTAGCTCCTTTAATAAAACTCCAGAGTGCTGGTACCTCGTGGGTGTCCTGCTTATATACTGTGTTCCCAAGGGATGCTGGGATCCCTTGTGACTCCAACAGGTGGGCCCTCTGGTGGTCAGGTGTCATGCAGGTTACAAAGGATTAAATAATTAACAGTTAGACCCTCACTTGTGTGGATAGTCATTGCCTGGCACTTGTGTAATGCGAATGTTACTTGCCACTTATCAGCCAAACCTGAATGTTGTCCAGGTCTTGTGGCATGTGGGACTGCTTCATTATCTGAGGAGTTGTGAAAGACACTGAACACTGTGCAATCATCAGCGAACTTTCCTACTTCTGACCTTATGACAGAGGGAAAGTCATTGATGAAGCAGCTGAAGATGGTTGGGCCTAGGAACTCTGCAACGATGTCCTGGGGCTGTGATAATTGACCTCCAACCACCACAACCATCTTTGTTTGTGCTAGGTATGATGCCAGCCAGTGGAGAGATTTCCCCTTGCTTTTCATTAACTTCAGTTTTACTAGGGCTTTTTGATGCCACACTCGGTTAAATGCTGCCTTGATGTCAAGGGCAGTCACTCTCACCTCTCCTCTGGAATTCAGCTCTTTTGTCCATGTTTGGACGGCCTTAATGAGGTCTGGAGCCAAGTGGTCCTGGCGGAACCCAAACAGAGCAACAGTGAGAAGATTATTGGTGAGTAAGTGCCACTTGATAGCACTGTCGACACCTTCCATCACTTTGCTGATGATTGAGAGTAGATGGGGTGGTAATTGGCCGATTGGATTTGTTCTGCTTTTTGTGGACAGGACATACCTGGGCAGTTTTCTACATTGTCAGGTGGATGCCAGTGTTGTTGCTGTACTGGAACAGCTTGGCTAGAGGTGCGGTTAGTTCTGGAGCACCATCCAGAGGCCTGGTCTCCCGAGACAAGAATTCAAATCCCACCATGGCAGCTGGGGAATTTAAATTCAGTGAATTAAATAAATCTGGAATTAAAAAGCTAGCATCAGTAATAGTGACCATGAAACTACTGGATTGTTGTAAAATTTCATCTGGTTCACTGATGCCTTCCTAACCTGGTCTGGACTATGTGACTCCAAATCAAACACTCAGTTGTCAAGAAGGCAGCTCACCACCACATTTTTTAGGGCAATTAGGGATGGGCAATCAATGCCAGCGACGGCCAGATCCCGTGAATGAATTTTTAAAAAATATGGCGTACATCACAGGCCAGGTGATGAAGCCTGTTAACACTTGAGACCTGATAGGTTTCCTCTTTGCTCTCCGGCATTTCTGTTCGGCCTCTTTGGCTTCTTGACACAGCTCAGCCACCACAGACACTTTGTCGTAAAGTAGCACGGGGGCAGTTCATCTGTGAATCTTAATATTGGCCGTTCAGGGACAGGAAGTAGTCAAAGATCGTCCTCAAGGGGGAATTTAAAAAAAAAAGCTGCTACAAAAATTATATTACAATTGAACATTTATAAGAAGCTCAAAACTCTTCTGACTGACAGACCTTTACCAAAATGTTTATTCCACCAGATGAGAAACTAAGGGTGCTCTGCAGAGCCATTCTGTGGCCAGAGCATGGAGTTGCAGTATCACAGATTGACATAGACTGCCAAACTGTCACAAAACATCAGGTTATAACTATCAGGAAAGACTGAACAGGCTGGAGCTCTTTACTCTAGTTACCTGATAGTGGTCTTTAAAATAATGAAGGGGTTCAATAGAGTAGGTGTAGAGAATATGTTTCCACTTGTGGGGGAGTCCAAAATTAGGGGTCATAAATATAAGATAGTCACTAAAATCCAATGGGGAATTCAGAAGAAACTTCTTTACCCAGAGAGTGGTAAGAATGTGGAACTCGCTACCACAGGGAGTGGTTGAGACAAGTAGCATAGACACATTTAAGAGGAAGCCAAATAAATACATGAGGGAGAAAGGAATAGAAAGATATGCTGATAGGGTTAGATGAGGTAATGTGGCAGAAGGCTCATGTGGAGCAGAAACACTGGCACAGACCGAATGGCCTGTTTCTGGGCTGTAAATTCTATAATTCTACGTGACATTGAAAAGTCCAATTAAGTGAGTGTTACCATCAGAAGAGAAGATTTGCAATGAACTTTTCAATGGGATATGGTAGGACGTAGCAAATTGAATCCTGTGGAGTTGCACACAGTTTATTGGAGAAAATAACCACTCCCTTACATACCTTTGCTGTCTTCTTGTTGCTGTTTCTGTTTCTCCTCTTCTGCTTTGTCTCTCTTTTGCTTTACCCCGCCACTGTCATGTTTGTAGCTACAATGTAACACCACTGTATTACTGTATACACTCAACTTAGATGCACACCTTGACCACAGGGGGTGAACTTGTGGGAGACACTCCTTACCTGATCACACAGGTATATAAAAGGAGGTCCCACGCAGGGTCATCACTTCTGGAGTTCTGTAATAAAGAGTTAAGGTCACAGAGTGGCCTTATCCCTGGAATGTGCCTCATGTGATTTCATGCTTTAGAGTAAGGACTTTACATTGGCGACGAGAAACGGGAATTCACGACCCACGAGAATTGTCACCGATAGCACAGAGGAATGGTACTGTGTTGGGGAAGACTGGGACGATTTTGTCGAGAGGCTTCAGCAAAGCTTCATTACGAAAGACTAGCTGGGGGATGCAACGGCCGACAAGCGACGGGCTCATCTCCTGACCAGCTGCAGGCCAAAGAATTATGCGCGCATGAAGGACTTTCTGGCACCCGAAAAGCCGTTGGACAAAACCTTTGAAGAGCTTAGCAAATTAATCGGGGAGCACCTCAAACCGGCGAGCAGCATATGCATGGCTCGACACAGATTCTACACCCACCGACGTCGTGAAGGACAGAGCATACTGGACTTTGTAGCGGACCTCCGGCATTTGGCCAGCCTCTGTAAGTTTACAGACGCCTGCAGGGGGGAGATGCTAAGGGACTTCTTTATCGAGGGCATCGGTCATGCGGGAATTTTTCGCAAGTTAATTGAGACCAAGGACTTGACCTTGGAAGCGACAGCGTTGTTAGCTCAAACTTTCATGGCGGAGGAGGAAGAGACGAAAATGATTTACGCGCGCAATTCTGCCTCTAACGCGGTGATGGATCAGGGAGTCAACATCATAAATGCTACTCAGAGCCCCGCAGGCAGGCAGGGGCAGTCTGACATTTACCAGGCAGCAATATTAGCGACATTTACCCAGAGCAGGACCTCAACAGAGACAATGGCAGGTTGAACGGACGTTCACGCCATCACAGTGGACAATGCGGCCCGGGATGAGGCCATTGACACCCACTAATAGGGTACTTAAGAGCAGTCAAAGGGACAGTCAGCGCGGAATTCCTGACCATAGTCCCTTTGTCCCCAACAATGGAAACTTTAACTCATGCTGGAGGTGTGGAGGAAAACACTCAGCCAGATCTTGCAGATTCCAACAGTTTGTCTGCAGAAACTGCAATCTCAATGGCCATTTAGCTTGAATGTGCAGAAAACCTGCAACAACTAATATATGAGGCAGATGGACCAGAAGAGGGTTCTGTGAGGCAGGATGACTTTTGGGGCAAATCGATGGACGCCGAGGTTCAGCGGGTCCATGTGGCAAATATTCACAGTTCATACACCAAAACGCCACCAATGATGCTGAGGGTTTTGTTGAATGGTATCCCAGTACACATGGAACTAGACACTGGGGCCAGCCAGTCACTCATGGGCGTTCAGCAATTTGAGAAGCTATGGCCACTCAAAGCCAGTGGACCCAACTTAGAACGTATTGAGACACAATTACGGACTTACACCAAAGAAATCATTCCGGTGCTAGGCAGTGCAATGATGGCTGTCACACACAATGGATTAGTGAACCGGCTGCCACTCTGGATTGTCCCAGGCAATGGTCCCGCACTGTTGGGGAGGAGCTGGCTAGCCAAGATAAACTGGAAATGGGGGGATGTTCACGCAATGTCCTCGGTGGAGCGAAGCTCGTGCTCACAAGTCCTACAACAATTCGAGTCACTATTCCAACCGGGCATCGGGACTTTCAAAGGCACCAAAGTAGTGCTACACATCACCCCAGACGCTAGGCCAGTGCACCACAAAGCCAGAGTGGTGCAGTATGTGATGCAGGAAAAAATCGAGAGCGAGTTGGACCAGCTGTTGCGAGAGGGCATCATCTCACCTGTTGAATTCAGTGACTGGGCGAGCCACATCGGTCCCGTTCTAAAAGCGGATGGCTCTGTCAGGATCTGTGGCAACTACAAGGCCACCATCAATTGGGTGTCCCTACAAGACCAATACCCGCTCCCAAGAGCGGAGGACTTCTTCGCCATGCTGGCAGGCGGCAAGCTGTTCACCAAGTTGGACCTCACTTCAGCTTATATGACCCAGGAACTGGCTGCGAATCCAAACTACTGACCACCATCACCACGCAAAAGAGACTGTTTGTTTATAACAGGTGCCCGTTTGGCATTCGATCAACGGCCACGATTTTTCAATGTAACATACAAAGCCTGCTTAAATCTATTCCTGGAACGATCGTATTCCAGGACGACATCCTCATCACGGGTCGAGACACCGAGGAACACCTCCACAACCTGGAGGAGGTGCTACGCTGACTGGACCGGGTAGGCCTGCGACTCAAGAAGTCTAAATGCATGTTCTTAGCTCCTGAGGTTGAGTTTCTGGGAAGGAGGGTTGCTGCAGATGGGATTCGGCCCACCGAATCCAAAACAGAGGCGATTCGACGAGCACCCAGGCCCTGCAACACATTGGAGCTGCGTTCATTCCTGGGACTGTTGAACTATTTTGGGAACTTTCTGCCGAACTTGAGCATGTTGTTGGAGCCGCTACACATGCTCCTGCGTAAGGGTTGCGATTGGTTTTGGGGGGACTGTCAGGAACGGGCTTTTGATCGGGCGCGAAACCTACTTTGTTCAAACAAGTTGTTGAACCTGTATGACCCCTATAAACATTTAGTTCTGACATGTGATGCATCGTCCTATGGGGTTGGGTGCGTGTTGCAGCAGGGTAATGCTGGGGGTCAGCTACAACCTGTGGCTTATGCCTCCAGGTTGCGCTCTCAAGCAGAACGGGGCTATGGGATGGTTGAGAAGGAAGCGCTTGCATGTGTCTATGGTGTTAAAAAAAATGCATCAGTACCTCTTTGGTAGGAAGTTTGAATTAGAGACGGACCACGAGCCACTCACATCCCTGTTGTCAGACAGCAAGGCTGTCAATGCCAACGCATCAGCTCGCATACAGCAGTGGGCTCTCACGCTAGCTGCTTATGACTACTCCATCTGGCACTGGCCCGGCACTGAAAACTGCGCTGACGCGCTCAGCAAGCTTCCACTGGCCACCACCGAGGGGGCAGCTGAGCAAAGCGCCGAGATGGTCATGGCTGTCGATGTCTTTGACAGTGCAAAATCTGGACAAACAGAGATCTCCTCCTATCCTTGATTAAGAAATGTGTCCTGACTGGGGATTGGGTGCCCGTACACGGAGTATGCCCTGAGGAGGCCAGACCGTTCCACAGGTGGATGGATGAGCTCTCCATCCAAGCCGACTGGCTACTATGGGGAAGCCGGGTAGTCATGCCCCAGAAGGGCAGGGAGGCATTCATCAGGGAACTCCACAGCGAGCACCCAGGCATTGTGATGATGAAGGCCATTGCCCGGTCACATGTTTGGTAGCCTGGAATTGATTCAGACCTGGAACACTGTTTTCGCAGGTGCACGACCTGTGCCCAGCTGGGTAATGCCCCCAGGGAGGCCCCGCTCAGCCAGTGGCCCTGGCCCACCAGGCCATGGTCACGCATTCACGTTGACTACGCGGGCCCGTTCATGGGGAAGATGTTCCTCATTATAGTAGATGCGTACTTGAAATGGATCGAGTGCATCATCCTGAATTCATGCACGTCATCCACCACCATGGAAAGCCTACGTGCGATCTTTGCAACCCATGGTTTGCCAGACATCCTGGTTAGTGATAATGGCCCATGTTTCACGAGCTATGAATTCCGGGAGTTTGTCAGACAATGGCAACAACCACGTCAGGACTGCGCCGTTCAAGCCGGCCTCCAACATGCAGTCCAAATAATTAAGTAAGGTAAGCTCAGGATTCAAGGACCCTCCCTACAATGTCGCTTATCGCGCCTCCTGCTGGCCTATAGATCCCGACCGCACTCGCTCACGGGGGTCCCGCCCGCAGAGCTACTCATGAAACGGACACTCAAAACTCGGTTGTCCCTCATCCACCCAGTCCTGACCGACATAGTTGAGAGCAAACGCAAGTCACAAAACATATACCATGACCGTAATTCAAGGGGGAGATGTATAGAAATAAATGATCCGGTATTCGTCCTCAATCACACCATGGGGCCCAAATGGCTTGAGGGTACTGTAATTGGCAAAGAGGGGAATAGGATCATTGTGGTAAAACTCAACAATGGCCAGATATGCCGTAAGCATCTGGACCAAGTGAAAAAAAGGTTCAGCATGGACACAGAGGAACCTGAAGAAGACCATGAGATGGAGCTCACAACACCGCCAGCGAACGTGCAACAAGAGCGATCAGAAGAATGCACAGTCCCTGCGGTCAGCCCGGACAGGCCGGAATCACCACAGGTGACAGACACTACGTCAGTGTCCAACAACCAGAGCCCCAACTGCGGCGCTCCATGAGGGAGCGTAGACCACCTGATAGACTAAACCTATGATCCCAGTAAGACTTTGGGGGGGGGGGAGGTGATGTCATGTTTGTAACTACAATGTAACACCACTGTATTACTGTATACACTCAACTTAGATGCACACCTTGACCACAGGGGGTGAACTTGTGGGAGACACTCCTTACCTGATCACACAGGTATATAAAGGGAGGTCCCACGCAGGGTCATCACTTCTGGAGTTCTGTAATAAAGAGTTAAGGTCACAGAGTGGCCTTGTCCCTGGAATGTGCCTCATGGGTTTCATGCTGTAGAGTAAGGACTTTACACCCACCTTAGTATTCCTTTTGTTTCTTATTGTCTTCGGCATCTCTAGGTCTCTTTCTTTTTCCTTTCAAGTGTGGGGACGGTAGTATGGTGTATGGCAAAAAAAAAGGATTTCCAACAACTGCATTTGGGGTGGTGGTTGTGCGGAATGTGTGGCCCAAATTGGCTCCCTCTCTAATTGCTTGGTAGTCTCACTCTCATAGTATTCCTCCCCCTTCAACTTCCCACGACCCATTTCTCTTCCTACCACATCTTCATTTCCATCTCTACCCTTACCTCATTCCCTTTCACTGACCAGTGAAGACATTGAATATTCCCCTCCCCTTTGTTTCAACTCCATCTCATTAATCCTACATCCATTCCCACTCGCTCCACCCAAGGGTGGGTGGCAAATTTCCGAGGTGTCTCGCCCCCAAACAGTTTCCGCCTCTCCATGTACTCCCTGTTCCTATCTGTTTTCCTCAAAATTCAATTAATTTTTAAAATGAATGAAATCAAATTGGAATGAGGAAAGAGACAGCCTGTTTACCTTTCTGTTTTTGTCTTTTTCTCTGACTGGGCTCAGTTTTCCCCAAAGCTTTTTTTGGGCGTACTTGAAGAGTTACGCCCGTTTTTTTGGGGGGCCCAAGTACGCCAAAAAGAAATTTCCCCGTTGGATTTCTTGATTTTTGCGTGGCCTAACCTGTCCTTTAGTTTTGGGGGTGGAGCCTTGGTCTGCGCCAAAAAGAACGGGTTGCCACGGTAACCAGGCACACAATGCGAGCTGAGGCTGCAAAGTGAAACATACAGCCAGCTCCCAACACATTAAAACACATTGCATCAACTTAAAAACACATTAAAATGCCATTGCATCAACTTAAAAACACATGAAACTATATTACAGCAATTTACCTCCAATTATTAAAGCCGGTCCCAATCCCCGCCCCTAGCCCTGGCCGAAGGACTTGCAGGTCTGATCCCCCGCCCGACCCTGGCCCTGAGTGCCTTGCCAGTTCGCTCCCCCTCCCCTAGCCCAGGTAGAATGGCCTCCCGGTCCGCTCCCCCACCCCTATCCCAAGCCGAATAGCCGAATGGCCTCCTCCCTCCCGGTCCCGGCACCTAACTACACCTGAAAGGCCTCCCGACCCCCTCTCTTCCCCTCCACCCCACACCCACTCTCTCCCTCCCCACCTCTTTCTCTCCCTCTTCCCCCCACCTTTCTCTCTCTCTCTCTCTCCCCCCCACCTCTCTCTCTTTCCCCCACCTCTCTCTCTCTCCCCCACCTCTCTTTCTTCCCCCCACCTCTCTCTCTCTCCCCCCAACCTCTCTCTCCCCCCCACCTCTCTCTATTTCCCCCCCACCTCTCTCTTCACCACCCACCTCCCCCGCCACTCTCTATGCCCCCCCCACCTCTCTCTATTCCCCCCCAACCTCGCTATTACCCCTCCCCCAAACCTCTCTCTTCCCCCTCCCCCCCAACCTTTCTCTCCCCTCCGCCAGCTTTCTTCACCCCCCACTTTCCCCCCCCACCTCTCTCTTCCCCAACTCGCGGATGTCTTCCCTGAGTCCTGGCCACCACCCTGCCTGTTCCACTCGTTGCCAAGTGGTCTCAGGTCCGGGGTGTCCTGCTCCTGGACCCTCTTGGGCCAGCTGGAGGAATTCTCTCAGGTGGTGTTGTGGTTCTACCCATTGCTCCTCCCTGAACAGCATGCCTTCTTTAATGGCATTGCCGTGGTGCCGTACAAGCCGTCTACCCTTTCCCCTTTAGCTATCGTGTCCAGGACAGTTTTGAGGATGGGGTCTTGGGTCTGAACCGTTTTTAGGTCTGGAGACAAAGCTACCCCTGCCCTCCCTGTCATCCCAATCCTGCCCCTGACTGCTGCAATGGGGCTGGTATGTACGGGTCCCAGGGCTTGCCCATGCAAGCACCTTACTTGGCCAACATGTCAGCCTACGGGTTTCCCTCACTACGGCATTCTGTGGTGGAGTGTGCCTTCACTTTATGTATGTAAATATTCCCTTCCTCCCCTACGGCTGTCATGATCTTTTCCAGTAAGGGCTTAATTGCCAGGGGTCTCCCGTCTGCGGATGTGTACCCGCGACGGGACCAGATAGCCAGGTACTCCGTACACGAATTGCAAGTGAACAAACTGTCCGAGCAAATCGTATATGGGGTAGGGAATTCTTCGGGGTATGTGACTATGTACACCACTGCAGACAGTTCAGCGTGCTGGGCATTCATAGTACTGGGGAGTTTAATTGCCTGCCTCTGGGTCATAAACTCCGCAGCCTATGAGTCGTTCACCCGCAGATACCGTGCTTGAACTGTCCACATAGATCTCTCGGCCTGTGGGCTGTAACCCAGCCCGAAAGCCTATGTTAATTTCCCATATCCCTTCTATGGGGCGTATAGTGGGTAAGGAGTGTGATAGGGGACCCCCTGTGAAGATCAGTGATCTTTTCACAGCCCAGTGAGTGGCTAGGAGGTGCCGCTCACAGTTGGAGTTGTAGAGTTCTCAACTCTAGAACATATTCACACGAGGCATATACTGCAGACAAGGTCATTCATGACCTGCACCTTTATTCCCCGGACCAAGGAGTGCTGAGCCTGCGTGGAACCTCCCTTTAAGTACCTGGCTGACCCGGTAAGGAGTATCTCCCACAAGTTCACCCCCTGTGTCAAGGTGTGTATTTCACAGTTGTATACAGTGTACAATGTTGTTACATATTGGTTACAGTTATGTAAAGGTTACAAACATGACATCACTTCCCCCCTCATGTCTTTGGGTCAAAGATTGAGTCTTTCAGGTGGTCGACGCTCTCTCGTGGAGCGCCGCAGTTGTGGCTCTGGTGGTTGAGCTGTGGTATGCGTCTCTGTGGCCTGAGTTGGTTCCGGCCTGTCCGTGCTGGCCGCAGGGACTGTGCATGCTGCTGACTGTCCTTGTTGCTCGTTCACTGGCAGTGGTGTGGTTGACATCCTATGGTCTATTTCAGGTTCCTCAGTGTCCATGCTGAACCTTTTCTTTACCTAGTCCAGATGTTTGCGGCATATCTGCCCATTGTTTAGTCTGACCACTATGACCCTATTCGACTCTTTACCAATTACGGTGCCCTCAAGCCACTTGGGTCCCAAAGCATGGTTAAGCACAAATACCGGGTCATCCATTTCTATACACCTCCCCCTTGAGTTTCGATCATGGCACTCGGTTTGGGACTGCCGCTTGCCCTCAACAATGTCTGTCAGGCTTGGGTGAATGAGGGACAGCCGCGTTTTGAGCGTGCGTTTCATGAGGAGTTCGGGAACTCCCGTGAGTGAATGCGGGCGGGACCTATAGGCCAGCAGGAGGCGCAATAGCCGGTACTGAAGAGAGGGTTCCTGGATACGGAGCATGCCCTATTTTATGACTTGGACCGCACGTTCTGCCTGGCCATTGGAAGCCGACTTGAACGGCACCGTCCGAATGTGTTTAATGCCATTACCTGACATAAACTCCTGGAATTCATGGCTGGTGAAACACGGGTCATTGTCGCTGACCAGAATGTCTGACAAGCCATGGGTCGCGAAAACCGTGCGCAGACTCTCCACGGTGATGGATGACGTGCACGAGTTTAATATGATGCACTCGATCCATTTCGAGTATGCATCGACTACAATCAAGAACATTTTTCCCATGAACGGCCCTGCATGGTCCACGTGGATGCGTGTCCATGGCCTGGTGGGCCAGGGCCATGGGCTGAGTGGGGCCTCCCTGGGGACATTGCCCAGCTGGGCACACGTCGTGCACCTGCGAACCCAGTGTTCCAGGTCTGAGTCAATCCCCGGCCACCATACATGTGACCGGGCAATGGCCTTCATTAGCACAATGCCAGGGTGCTCCCTGTGGAGTTCCCTGATGAATGCTTCCCTTCCTTTCTGGGGCATGACTACCCAGCTGCCCCATAGTAGGCAGTCGGCTTGGATGGAGAGCTCATCCATCCGTCTCTGAAACGGTCTGACCTCCTCGGGGCATGCCCCGCGTGCGGGCGCCCAATCCCCAGTCAGGGCACATTTCTTTATCATGGATAGGAGGGGTCTCTGTTGGTCCAGATTTTGATCTGGCGGGCTATGATGGGGGTGCCTGCGGTGTCAAAAACCTCAACGTCCATGACCATCTCAGCGCTTTGCTCTGCTGCCCCCTCGGTGGTGGCCAGTGGAAGCCTGCTGAGCGCGTCATCGCAATTTTTGGTGCCTGGCCGGTGCCGTATGGTGTAGTCATATGCAGCCAGCGTGAGAGCCCATCGCTGTATGCGAGCTGACGCATTGGCATTGACAGCCTTGCTGTCGGACAACAGGGATGTTAAAGGCTTGTGATCCATTTCTAACTCGAACGGTCTGCCGAAAAGATACTGGTGCATCTTTTTCACACCGTAAACGCAAGCGAGTGCTTCCTTTTCGACCATGCCGTACCCACGCTCTGCCTGGGAGAGCGACCTCGAGGCATAAGCCACCGGTTGTAGTCGGTCGTCGTCATTTCCCTGCGGCAACACACACCCAACCCCGTAGGATGATGCATCACATGTTAAAACTAGTTTTTTACAGGGGTCATATAAAGTCAACAGTTTGTTAGAACAAAGCAGGTTCCGCGCCCTGTTGAAAGCCCGTTCCTGACAGTCCCCCCAGAACCAGTCACAACCCTTACACAGGAACACATGTAACGGCTCCAACAATGTGCTTAAGTTAGGCAGGAAGTTCCCGAAATAGTTCAGAAGTCCCAGGAACGATTGCAACTCCGATGTGTTGCTCGACGGATCGCCTCCGTTTTGGATTCGGTAGGCCGGATCCCGTCTGCGGCAACCCTCCTGCCCAAAAACTCGACCTCTGGGGCCAAAAACATATACTTGGCCTTTTTCAGCCGCAGGCCTACCCGGTCCAGTCGGCGTAGCACCTCCTCCAGGTTGTGGAGGTGTTCCTTGGTGTCTCGACCCATTATTAGGATGTCGTCTTGGAATACGATTGTGCTGGAAATGGATTTGAGCAAGCTTTCCATGTTCCTCTGGAAGATTGCGGCCGCTGAACGAATGCCAAACAGACAACTGTTGTAGATGAATAATCCTTTGTGCGTCGTGATGGTGATCAGAAGCTTGGATTCTTCAGCCAGTTCCTGAGTCATGTAGGCCGAGGTGAGGTCCAACTTAGTGAACAGCTTGCCACCTGCCAACGTGGCAAAAAGGTCCTCCGCTTTCGGGAGCTGGTATTGGTCCTTCAGCGACACCCCGTTGATGGTGACTTTGTAGTCGCCACAGATCCTGACCGAGCCATCCGCTTTAAGGACAGGAACGATGGGACTTACCCAGTCACTGAATTCAATGGGCGAAATTATGCCCTCTCTGAGCAGCCTGTCCAATTCACTCTCAATTTTCTCACGCATCACATACGGCACCGCTCTGGCTTTGTGGTGCACTGGTCTGGCATCCGGGGTGATGTGTGTCACTACTTTGGTGCCCTTGAACATTCCGACACCGGGTTGAAACAGTGACCTGAATTTTTGTAGGACCTGCGAGCATGAACTTCGCTCCACAGACGAAATGGCGTGCATATCTCCCCATTTCCAGTTCATCTCGGCTAGCCAGCTCCTTTCCAAAAGCGCAGGGCCATTTCCCGGAACAATCCAGAGTGGCAGGCGGTTCTGTGATCCATTGTGAGTTACCACCAGGTTTGCACTGTCTAGCATTGGGATAATTTCTTTGGTGTACGTGCATAGCTGTGTGTCAATGCGTTCCAGTTTGGGCCTGCTAGCTCTGTGTGGCCATAGTCTCTCAAATTGTTGGACGCTCATGAGGGACTGGCTGGCTCCCGTATCCAGCTCCAAGCGCACCAGGATGCCAGTCAATAAAACGTTCATCATCATGGGTGGTGTTTTGGTGTATGAGCTGCGAACGTCAGCCACATGAACCCTCTGAACCTCAGCATCCATGGCTTTGCTCCAGGCATCATCCTGCATTGCAGACCCCTCGTCTGATTCCTCTGTTTTATAGATTAGCCTCGCTGCAGTCTTTCGGCACATTCTAGCCAAATGTTCTCTGGCATTACAATTCCTGCAGGTGAACTGCTGGAACTTGCAGCTTTTATCAGTATGTTTACCTCCGCATCTCCAGCATTGGCTGAGATTGTTGTTCACAAAGGGGCTGTTACCAGGCATTCCTCTCTGATTGTCCCCTTGGTTGTTTCTAAGCACTTTGTTGGTGAGTGTCAATGGTCCCATCACGGGACGCATTGTTCCTCTTGATGGCGTGAACTGCCGATCCTCCTGCCATTGTCTCTGTTGCTGACCCATCCTAGAGCCTGTTGCCGCCTGGGCGGTGTCGAATTGCCCTTGCCCGCCTGCCTGGGCGGTGTCGAATTGCCCTTGCCTGCCTGCGGGGTTCTGTATCACTTTTACAACATTAACTCCCTGGTTCATCGCAATGTTAAAACCAGGGCTGCTTGCGTAAATTATCTTGGTCTCCTCTTCCCCCGCAAAGAAGGCCTGAGCTATCAAAACTGCCCTTTCCAAAGTCAAGTCCTTGTCCTCAATAATCTTTCTGAAAATACCGGCATGACTAATGCCCTCAATGAAAAAATCCCTTAACTCCCCCCTGCAGACATCTGTGAACTTACAGAAGCTGGCCAAGTGCCTCAGGTCTGCAATGAAGTCAGAGATGTTTTGCCCTTCCCGATGCCGGTGTGTGTAGAACCGATACCGGGCTATGTGTACGCTGCTCGCCGGTTTCAGATGTTCGCTGATCAGCTGACTGAGCTCTTCGAAGGACTTGTCAGCCGGCTTGAGAGGTGTAAGCAGGTCTTTCATCAGCATGTACGTTTTTGTCCCGTAGCTTGTCAGTAGATGCGCCTTCTGCTTGTCAGCCGCTTCCACTCCCAGCCAGTCCTTTGTGACAAAGGTCTGCTGGAGTCGCTCCACAAAATCGTCCCAGTCCTCACCCACACAGTAACGTTCCTCTGTGCTACCAGTGGCCATCCTTGTGGTTCAGTGATTCCTGTTTCTTGTCGCCAGATATAGAGTTCTCAACTCTAGAACATATTCACACGAGGCAGGTCACTCATGACTTGCACCTTTAATCCCAGGACCAAGGAGTGCTGAGCCTACATGGAACCTCCCTTTAAGTACCTGGCTGACCAGGTAAGGAGTGTCTCCCACAGGTTCACCCCCTGTGGTCAAGATGTGTATTTCACAGTTGTATACAGTGTACAGTGTTGTTACATCTTGGTTACAGTTATGTGAAGGTTACAAACATGACAGGAGTATCCCTTCTCCACGTCTGTGAGTATCCTGGAGGAGTAGACCACTGGTCTCAGCCGGCCGTGCCGCTCTTGGAGCAGTACTGCACTCAGGCTGTCCCCACTGGCTGCTACCTCCAGGAAAAACTCTTTACCCCCATCGATGGCCCCTAGAGCTGGCGCGGTCTGCAGGTCTTTCTTGAGTTGAATAAATGCTGCCTCGCAACCTTTGACCCATTCCCACTCCACTCCCTTGTGTAGGAGTCGGAGCAGAGGGGCTGCGGTGGCTGCATAGTCCTCAATGAAATCTCTGCAGTACCTGGTTAGCCCTAGAAAAGATCTTACTCCTGTTACTGTGTTGGGGGCTGGTTACTTCTGTACTGCTTCCCTTCTAGCTTTGTCAATGGCCCTTTCCCAGAAATTTTACTTCCTTCAGGCCGATCTGTGCCTTCTTGGGGTTTATTTTAAACCGTTCTTCTTTCAGCAGCTCAGCCAGCAGTGGGCCATGCTCCTCCCCCTTATCGGTGAACAGGAGCAGGTCATCCACATACTGTACTAGCTGCTGGGGTCTGCTGAAGCTCTTTAAACAGTTGGCCATACACTGGTGGAAAATACTGGGGCAGTCCCTTAAAAGTAAATGCAAACTTGCTGTCCCTTAAAAGTAAACGCAAACTTGTACTGATCTTCCCTTTTTAAAGGTATGGACCAGAACCCGTTGCAAATATCCAGCACCGTGAAGGTGGTCGCGGAGGCTGGGGTACTTCCAATGAGGTCGGCAATGGCAGCAACGGTGGGTGCACAGGCGTGGATGTTACGGTTGACTACTCGATAGTCCACTGTGGCTCTCCAGGAGTTGTCCGGTTTCTTAACTGGCCACAATGGAGCATTCACATGGGTAGCTATTGGTCTCAATACCCCCTGTTTAATCAAAGAACCCAAGGCTGTTTCCATCTCTGCCTCCGCCTCCCTGGGGAAGTTATACTGTTTCTGTGGTCGGGTCATAGGATCCCCATCTATGCTAACCTCGACCCCGTTTCTTCTTCCACAATCATGTTTGTGAGTGGCAAAAGCAGCAAGGTTTTCCCTCACATACTCTTGGTACTCTATCGGAGTGTTAGTGATTCAAGGTTGTAACCCTCCTTTGGTTTCATGGTGCACACCGTTCCTTTTTCCTGTTTTCCCGGGATAACCATCACCTCACTCTCCTGTCCCATGTAGACTGACCCCCAAAGACAGTGGTTTCTTAAATCCACTAGGACCCTGTGGCCTAGGATGAAGTCAGCCCCCAGAATCCCTCTCCCTTTCTGTTCCCACTTCATCAGGACACAAGTCCACTTAGTGTGGAGTGTACCTAAATGAATGGAGAGCGGAATGGAGAATGAGCCAGTCTGCTCTGTGCCTGTGAAACCCATCAAGCTGTAGGGGACCCCGCTAGATAGAGGTGAGGCGGCGGAGTTAGCTGCATAGACATGGGTGCTTGAGGTACCGGTGTCCAGCAGGTAAGTCCCTTTCACCTTTTCCACTTCCATCTAAATGGTCGATCTCCCCCAAGCATCATACTCGAGGGAACACAGGTGGACAGGCTGTGCCTGTCCTAGTCATGGTTTTGGTTGGGATGGGGCAGATGGGGTTTCGGTACCAGTGGTGGTGGCTACCCTCCCAGGGCCATCTAGCATTGTACGGAGCGCAGTTAGGAAGATATCAAACGAGTGGGGAGGGACTGGTTTCATGGTTTCAGTCGTTTGGGCAGGGGCTGGAGAACTTTTCCCTGCGCTACTCTTCCATGGATTTCTACAATCCTTTCTCCAGCGCCCACTCTTTCCGCACCCGAAGCAGGTACGTTTTGTATCGGAGGGGTTGGCCCCTCGTGGCACCATTCCCTCTTATCCTGACTAGGCCTGACCTCGTCGACCCTTCCCTTAGGTGGGTGCTCTTCCGTCCCCCGGCCGTTCCACTAGGCTAGGGTCAGTTGCCTGACCACTGCCTGTTCGGTGGCCTGGGGATCTCTTGGGTCAAACCAGGCCTCAGCCTTGGTTCTTATTCGGGGTAAGCTGTTTGCTACCAGGCTTCGGAGCCAGTGGGCTCTCTCGTCCCGGCTTAAGTGATTTCGGTTAAGGTGCTCAGGTGCTCTGGCACACAGGCCGCAGTCTGTCTGCGAAGGCCTGTGGGGTTTCCCCTGTGAGCTACACTGTTTTCTCTACTCTGGAGAAGGGACTCCAGTCATTACAGCCTATGGCTTCTAAAATGTCTTCCTGGACCGCGGCAAATGTACTCTGTCCCATTTTGCTCTCGGTAGAGAGGGACTGGTACAGCTTTCCGTCCAGGGATAGGAGGAGCACCTTTGCTATGGCATCATTGCACCCATTAATATCCCCTGCCTGTTCCACTTCCATAAAGTGAACCGAGGGGTCTCCCTTTGGAGTTAGCTTTTCCAGGTGGCTTGTCATAGCCCTAAGCTGTTGGGGGGTGTGGGGGACCACAAACTGACTTTCCAGGGGCCCTTGACCCCCGGCAAGGGTGGGCAAGCCAAACTTTTGTTGCTGGACCAGGCACATTGATCCTGGTTCTGGCTCTTCCTGTTTTGGCTCGCCTACCCCTCCTCCCTGCGGCCAAGCCGAGCTGAAACTCGGCGCCAGAGGTGGTGGTGGTTTGCTATCCCTGTCCGCCCCGCAACTCGTTCGCCCCTCCTGCTGCTGAACCGGTGTAGTCACCAGTGCCACATGTGGTGGCTGAACAGATTCTTCCTTCTCTTCCAGGCTTATCTGGGCCGTGCCCGGGTTTATTAGGCATACCATGCCTTTTGCCTTGGACAGAGCAAGGTTTAAACTTTTGATTTGTTGCTGGCAGGGACCATGGTCACCCGACTCAAACTCGTTAGAGCTAGCTACTTTATATGCTGCTTGCACGTCTCTTCATTTTTCCTCCAGCTCTTTCACTTGTAGGGTGAGGCGAGTGCTTACCTCCCGCCTCGGTAACCTGACATTGAAAATAGTCCTAATTGTTTTTAAACCTTTCCATTAGCTGGGTCTTTCCCTGTTTTAGCTTACGAAGTTCTCCCCATAGTTCTGTCATAGTCCTTTCCTGATGGGTCTCTGCTCATTCCCATAATTCTGCTTGTAGTGACTCAATGGTTTTGTCTAGGAGTTGGACCTGTTGCTGTAGACAGACCAACAAAATTGCCTTCTCTACTGACTCTTTATGGTCCTTGCTTGCTTTCCACTGGGCTGCAGTGTCAACTGGATGCTCAGCGCGCAATAGACCAAGCACCCATTCTTTAATGACATTGACCTTCTTATACACATAGGAGGAAATCCTCTCTTCCATCTTGGTTCTTTCTCCCAAGCCAGCACTCTCTGCATCACACCCCTTCTACCAGAGTCCTGCTGCGGTCACCATTTTGTAAGTGGTGGTCCCGGGGGTCAGGTTCACCTCTGGCCTACTTGAGCGGTTCGAATTGCTCCCACTCCCTTGTGTTCTAGACTCTGGATTTATTTGGGGATGTGCTAAAGTGCAAAAGACAACTGGTTTGGTGCAAAAGAACTTTGATTTTATTAAGGTTAAGAAAATACAATGTCACACTTAGAATTACACTAATAAAGAACAATACATCACACATTCAAAGGGGTTGCAGTGAAAATTACACCTTCCACCTCCCAAATACCTGGCTAGGTTAGACTCCAGGGCAGACAGGGATTGTGCTTACCAATCCTTTCTGGTCAGTTAGCTGTAGTTCGCGGTTTCGGGGTTCATTGGATTCTGTAGTTCTGCTTGCCATACCCCAAACGTCGGCGAGGACTTCTTACTGCGCAATCTTCAGTTGGGCTGAGTCCACTGATGCGGTAGGGTGTATTTTGGATTTGTGGGGTAAGTACCCGTTTTCTTTCGTTAGAAATAAAACGGGTACTTACCCTTTGATCTTATGATTAAAACATAAGAAATAGAAACAGGAGTAGACCATACAACCCCTCGAGCCTGCTCCGCCATTCAATAAGATCATGACTGATGTGATCATGGACTCAGCTGCACTTTCCCACCCGCTCCCCATAACCTCTTATCCCCTTATTGTTTCAGAAACTGTCTATTTCTGTCTTAAATTTATTCAATGTCCCAGCTTCCACAGCTCTCTGAGGCAGCGAATTCCACAGATTTACAACCCTCTGAGAGAAGAAATTTCTCCTCATCTCTATTTTAAATGGGCGGCCCCTTATTCTAAGATCATGCCCTCTAGTTCTAGTCTCCCCCATCAGTGGAAACATCCTCTCTGCATCCACCTTGTCAAGCCCCCTCATAATTTTATACGTTTCGATAAGATCACCTCTCATTCTTCTGAATTCCAATGAGTGAAGGCCCAACCTACTCAACCTTTCCTCATAAGTCAACCCCCTCATCCCCGGAATCAACCTAGTGAACCTTCTCTGAACTGCCTCCAAAGCAAGTATATCCTTTCGAACAGAACAGAACAGAAAGCTTCAGTAAAAGAGCGATCACTGCCACAGGCATGAAGGATCGATTTCTGTGCTGTAATTTCTATGTTTCTAGAATCAGCGGTTTCCATGTCTGACATGGGCTATTGAATCTGTGATATCTTTACTATTAGTCTGGAAGAAATTGGTCTTTGACTTTGATCTGCAGAGTACTTGGTGCTGACTGTAGATATGCAAAGTGCACTCAATGACAAAAGGGTTGCCCTGAGAAAATCCTTCTGGGAGCTCAGCATCTGTTATGTTGACAAAAGCAAAACCCTGTGGATGCTGGAACTCTGAAATAAAATCTGTTATGTTGAACCATGCTGCGGGTTTGAGCTGTGATAAACTTCCTCTAGTAATTGGTGTCACGAGAGATTTGAGTAATTACGAGCCTCAACCCTTCCAGTAATGTGATTTCTGCAAATCTCTCATTAGAGGAAATGTCATTATGTATGTCTAATTAGAAATGCACTGCTGGCTAATAATATATAATTAAACTGCTGTTCCTAAAACTAACCCACTCCTGTGTGAAAGTCTGAAACAACAAAGTGAGTTTTCTCGGTTCCTTCCTTCCTCCCTCTCTCCGGTGTTGAAGTTTATTTTGATGAACTGACACTTTTCCATGTTTCAAGCAGTATCTTTGATGAAAGAAAGCAGAAGGTGTGATTTCTGAAACTGGAATTGACAGCTTAAGTGGAAGTATAAACTCAAGCTTCTCAATGTCGAAGTACTCGTATAACATTGATTTGTCCTGATTTGCTGACTGGATACACATTGTTTTTATAGCAAGAAGTGGGCAGTAGAACATGAATCAGCAATATACTGAAGCGTAGCTCCGTGCTGATTTGCGCAGTTCATTAAATAACTGTCCTCTAGAGGTGCACCATTCCTGAATACTGCTGAGACTTGGATGCTGCAGCAGTGGTGAGTCATGGCAAGTGGAAATACACAATCGACTCAAAACCATTTAATGATGCACAAGTACTGGTAAACAAGATGCCTAGCCTCAGCTGAGACCATTGTTTAGTTTCTGTTTGTGTTGCAAATCATGTATTACTTATCTATACATTCAGTGTTACCATTTGATTTAAGTCCTCATATCTCAAGAAACATATTTATATAATCCATTAAATCTGGATTATTTTTTTTATCTTCTTGAGGTTTAGGCTCTCTGCAGTTGTGATCCATGCAGCGTATTTGAAGATACCACATTCCTTCTAATTAATAACTGAAGGGACAGGAAGCCCATGCTGATTTTCTTTGTGATAAACTATATGGAGAAAAAGAATGATTTACTTATGGGATTTAGTGAACTCTGTCACTACATACTGCGAACTATTAAGAATTCTTTCAGTCACACGCTTTGAAGTGCTGCATCTAGGACACAATAAATAGCACAAAAGCATCGCCTCCAATGACTGAGAAAAATGAATAATGGTTATCTGCTCTGCAGAATGCCATTTCCTTGCAGGAAGGAGATTTGCACTAATCGCACCAGTGGTTCAGGATTTGCTCTACTTTTCTTCTATTACAGATTTGTCCTTGAAAGCTGTCCTCTACTCAGATTATCTCCGAAGATCTTTGTTTCTGCAGGCCAGTCTCTTGTGACATAGATGAAAATCATTTAGTGAAGAACTTGCACAAGTGTTGCCACGGGGATTTCTCGGTATGATGCGTGCATGTCTCTGTAAGAATTCTTGAAGAAAGGACACGAATCTTATAACAAGAACTTCACCACAATCGGCCTGATCCTTCAGAACGTGACCTCGGCAGTGCTCAGCTCACTTCCAAAGACAAACACGAAGGGGATACAACAAAGGAAGATGGTCTGGTGAGCTCTTCATTCAAATTACATAAAGTTTATCTGGAATAACATTAGCTATCATTTGTGTTTGATTTCTCTGTGCCCCTCTGCTAATTCCAGTCTCATGCTGTCATCCCGGCAGTGTTCATTATCTGTATGATTGTATCTGCCTTTCTAACAATACAATCTTGCCAGTATCACTTTGGAGACAATCCTTAACCCCTACAGCGATGTGTACAAAATGTTGTCCTAAATATTATCCCTTTTTAATATTGTGCTTGTCCCGTGCTGTCTGATAGGACACTGACATCATTCTATAAGCATAGGTCTATTCAGCATTAACTCCTTTGCTGCTTAAGGACTTGAGTAAAAGGTATTTTTGACAGTAGCAGACATATCAGTTTAAGAAACTTCAAGAACTTAGTAACTTGAGAATAATATAATGTATCAGTAGATTATTATATTTTGTTTGTGGATCATGATGATGAAGCCATTTAGCTCTCACTCACTGCAAGAAAAGCAGTAATGATGGAGTGAGCTGGACAATGTTATGAAGATCCATTTGCAATCTTATGGGCAGTGATCGTGACTTGGAATAGTTTGTGTCATTGGCCTCGGGTGTATACAGTCAATGGAGCTGTGAAAATCACAAACTGCTGGAAATTCAGTGCAGGTCTGTCCACATCTAAATAGCAAAAAAAATGATTTCTGTTTTTAATAGACAGTTATTTAAAACTGGAGTCTCGAGTTAGGTCTTTCTGCTTTGGAATATTGATATTTTCTGATATAGGACACTGTATTGATTTTATAATTTGTTTCTGCATGCAATGTCAGTGAAAAGGAATGTGATTGTTAAAAGATAGATGGAGAAAGAACAAATGCAAAGGTAAATAGTTTATACTTCAATGTCATATAAAATCAACATGAATGTTTAAAGGAAAGTAAAACGGATACTCTGAAATCATCGGGGTTATTCAAATTCACAGATGTTGTATGCATCTGAGTAAATATTACTGGTATATATTTTAATCTTCAGTTTTCAAGGTGACAGTGCTTTATACAGCAGTAATCACGCCACATATTCTATTCGAGGAACTAAGGGGATACTGGTTAAGCCTGCAAGTGTGTGCTGCATGCATGTCTGTGTGTAAGCACAGAGTTCATTTATTGAAGTAATAGTCACCGCCAGAGCGTGTGTGTGTGTGTGTATATATAGAATTCACTTACTGCAGTTAGTCACTGCAGAGTGCGCATGTGGATGATCATCATTTATTGTTGTACGTTATTTTAATAGTGTGAGTGCAAGAACAGCCATTTGGACTAATTGCAGGATGTGTCTGTAAGTATAAAGTTAATTTAGTGCAATAACATTCAGTGCAGTCATGTGTGTGTAAGTAGAGAATTCAGTTACTGTACTAGCATCACTGCAGTGCGTTTGTGTTTGTGTAAGTAGAGAGTTCATTTCCCGCACAATCATCATTGCAGTGTGTAAATAGAGTTCTTTTCTCATCTTCACTGCAGTGTTAATTATAAAGATGTGGTCCATCCCATTATATAGATGTGATACCACTTGTAAAATGAAGGGGTAGGCTGCAAAATATTCTCCCCCATGGGAATTCCCGTCTATGATTTATTTGTTGGTGGAACAGGAGGAGGAACAGCAGGCAATCTGGGCTCATAAGGTATCACCGCAGGAGATCTAGAGGCTCGTACCATTCATCCATCAGTATGGCCTCAGAGAACATTTCTCAGCTGTTGACGTATGATTAAGTTTCTGGAGCTGCTGCTAACTCTAATATGTTTAGCATTGCAGAGAAGATCTCTTGTATTGCTACAAAAAAGTTGAGGCGAATAGTATAGATGCATTTAAGGGGCGGCTCGATAAGCATATCTGGGAGAAGGGAATAGAGGGTTACGCTGATCGAATTAGATGAGGAAGGATGTGAGGAGGCTCGAGTGGAGCATAAACGCCGGCATGGACTGGTTGGGCTAAATGGCCTGTGTCTGTGTTGTAATGTAATTGTATGTAACAAGTCCTCATAATTTAACGACCCAGCCTCCACAGCACCTTGAGGAAGAGAATTCCACAGATTTCCGAACCTCTGAGAGAAGAAATTCCTCCCTTTCTCAGTTCTAAATGTGCGACCCCTTATTCTTAAGAATAGTTTATTCTTAGACTATGCCCCTAGTTCTAGATTCCCCCAGGAGGGGAAACCTCCTCTCTGCATCCCCCTTGTCAAGTCCCCTCAGTATCTTATATGTTTCAATAAAATCACCTCTCATTCTTCTAAACTCCAATGAGTATAGGCCCAACCTGCTGAACCTTTCTTCATATGACAACCCCTTCATCTCAGGAATCAACCAGGTGAACCTTCTCTGAACTACCTCCAATGCAAGTATATCCCTCCTTTTAATGAAGAGACCAAAACTGTATGTAGTACTCTAATAATTGAACAGTGTTTAGAAGCTCAGACCATCTAGATGCTCCTGCTTGACTGCAGAATTCAATTCATGTATCATTTCAGTCTGACCGATTTTTTAAAACATATATTTGACCCCAAATGGTTGCCAATCAAATTAGTGCCTCGAGAAACATGTGAATATTTGATTTTTCTGTCTATTTTTATACTCCTTTATTAAAATGAATTAACATAATCTGATCTGCCCGAATTGCAGGAAGAATAAATACTTGTATCCTGTTGTGGTTGTGAAAGAGAAATTAAATAGGGTGGTTTTCAGAATGCACAATGACAGGCATAAATCTGAACATTGCTCGGGCTCCTGTCATAGCTGTACACAAATATATTTATGTTTAATATCCTCCATAGTTCAGTAAAAGTGCAGTGCTTTACAAGCGAGTGTCAGGTTTAAAACCCTTGATTGAAGAACCCTGTGTCTGAAATCTCTTCTCTCTCCTTCGCTTTGATCCTAGAGGCCTCCCTCTTTCCCTCTCCTCCCTGTGTATCTGCTCTATCTCTCTCTCTATCTATCCACTCCCCTCCTTGTGCATCTGCTCTCTCTCTCTCTCTCTCCCCTCCCCTCCCTGTGCATATCTCTCTCTGTCTCCGTGTATCTCTAATCTCTCTCTTTCTTTCTCTCTCTCTCCATGTCTCTCTTTCTCTCTCTCTCTCTCTCCATCTCTCTCTCTCTCTCCATCTCTCTCTCTCTCCATCTCTCTCCATCTCCCTCTCTCCATCTCTCTCCATCTCTCCATCTCTCTCTCCATCTATCCCCTCCTCTCCCTATGTATCTGCTCTCTCACTCTCCCTCCCTGTCTATCCTCTCTCTCTCTGTCTCTCCCTCCCCTCCCCTCCCTGTGTATCTGTACTTCTCTCTCTACTCCGTCCAGATACTGGTAATTTCCTCGGCTTTGTCCCATTCCACCGCCATAACTTTGTCAGAGGAAACCCTGTTTACGCGTATGAATAAGGTTTTCACTAAAGTTACGGTGACAGAATAGCAGAGCTGTGGAATTACCTGATTGCATGTCTAAACTTTTCCACTCATTCTAATTTCTCCCTCCTTATGTATCTGACCTCTTGCTCTGGTTCTTGTTCTCACTCTCGCTCTCTCTCTTTCTCTCTCACCCTCACCCCCCGCCATTCCCTCTCAGGTGAAACCCCCATACAGGTGAAGCATTGTAATAAAATACAGTTTTTTTTTCTTTAACCTGATCTTAACCTGAGGGGAGCAAAGTAGCAGCAGAAGTCAGCAATTTTATTTGTTTAGCATCTTTAACATAAATAAACATCCCAAGGTACTTCACAGAGACATGTAATCAGCCAAAAGACAAGGCACAGCCAAAGTGGGAGATATTGGGAGAGGTGACTTGGTCAAAGAGGTGGGTTTTAAGGAGCATCTTAAAGGTGGAAAATAAAAAGGGAGAGGTTTAGGGAGGGAATTTCAGAGCATAGGTGGCTGCCAATGGAGAGGTGAAGGGAGTGGGGGATGCACAAAAGGCCAGAGTCAGAGGAAAGCAAAGTTCTTGGAGTGGTAGAAAACAAGAATTTTAAAAGAAGAGATGGAACAAGGTGAGGTGCTCAAAGGAGCAGAAGGTAGCAGAGGAGTAGGGGGAGAGATCAAAATGTGATTTAATTAATGTAATTTGATTCAGTTTAAGAATAGAAATGGATAATGAGTCAAATATAAGGATGGTGGATAGGGATCTGAGACAATTTTTTTAGCAGAGAAATAAAGTAACTATTCGATGAATCAGCAGTGTGAAATCTTCAAATATGATGCAGAGTACAAAATAAATATAGTCCGATAAGGCAAAAAAGGTGCATTGAAGAATAGAGTTCCATTAATAAATAGATAGCTTAAAACTAAACTGAAACAAAAAGGGAGGTGTATGATAAAGTTGGGGCTGACAGTATAAAGATAATCATGAGGAGTATAGAAAGTGGTGAAAGGGAGATTAGAAGAACTAAAAGAGAATATGAAAAGGGCTAGTAGATTATATAACAAGCAATAATAAGGACTTTTATAAGCATATAAAAAGTGAAATAATAGTTAATGAGGGTGGATGGCTCAGAGATGAAGGGAGTCTAATTGTGGAAGGTGACGATATGCCAGAGGCAAAAATAAACATTTTTCTTAAATTTTTACAAATGATGGTGGAAGTGAAAGTATAGGTGTATGAGAGGAGGAAATGGAACAGTTCCTTGAGATGACTGTAGGAAAGGAATTGATGCTGAAAAGATGAGCAGAACTCCGTGTGGATCAGTCACTGGGCCCTGATGCTGTAACCCAGGCTGTTGATGGGAGGCAAAGAGGAGACAGAGGCTCTGGTCACAACCTTCAATCCTCCTTAAATACGGAAACTGTGCTGTGGAACTGGAGAGTAACTGATGTGACACCTTTGTTCAAGGAGAGAGGGAAGTGTTAGGTTTTGAATAGTCAGACTAGATACTGCAAGCTCAAAGTAAGGTGTGACCATAGTCCTTTATTACAGAACTCAGAGTGCCTCTCCAACCTGTGAGGCCTCCTTATATACAGATGCTCCAAAAGGATTGTGGGATCCCTGGGACTCCAGGGGATAAGCCCTCTGGTGGTTAGACATGATATTTACAGATTTACATACATAACAACACTCCCCCCGCCCCTCCCACCCAAAGGCAATAGTGTAACTATTTACAATGTGAGTCGATCTGAGGCCTTCCTTTCCCTAGTTGATCATCTCGGTGCAAATGCTGGTTTTGGTAAGTCGTTTGTTGGGCCCTCGCTGGGCTGCTGCGCAGCTGGCCTTGCTGGGCTGCTGGGGGTGGTGAGTCCTGCTGGGCTGCTGCGGGTGATGGGTTCTGCTTCGTGGTCAGCCGCTGGGTCGGTTGCCACTTGTGTGTGTGTTGGGAGAGTCGAAAAAGGTAGAGTCTATTGTGGGCTGTTCTGGATAGTCCGTAAATCTGAGTTTGGTTTGGTCCAAGTGTTTCCTGCAGGTGAGTCCATTTGAGAGTTTGACCACAAACACCCTACTCCCCTCTTTGGCCAAAACAGTGCCAGGAAGCCACTTGGGACCTTGTCCATAGTTTAACACAAATACAGAATCATTTATCTCAAATTCTCGTGACACATTTGCGCGATCATGATATGTATTCTGTTGAAGCCACCTGCTCTCTACCTGTTCGTGTAGATCAGGGTGTACTAATGAGAGCCTTGTCTTAAGTTCCCTTTTCATGAGCAGTTCAGCAGGAGGGACCCCAGTGAACGAGTGGGGTCTTGTGCGGTAACTAAGCAGGACTCGGAATAAGCGCGTCTGCAGTGAGCCTTCAGTTACCCTTTTCAAGCTCTGCTTGATGGTTTGGACCCCTCATTCTGCCTGACCATTGGATGCTGGTTTAAACGGGGCAGATGTGACATGTTTGATCCCATTGCGGGTTATGAACTCCTTGAACTCGGCACTGGTAAAGCACGGCCCATTGTCACTTACAAGGACATCAGGCAGGCCCTGCGTGGCAAACATGGCCCGAAGGCTTTCAATGGTGGTAGCGGATGTGCTTGCCGACATTATCACACATTTCATCCATTTGGAGTATGCATCTACAACCATTAAGAAAATTTTTCCCAAGAATGGGCTTACATAGTCGACATGGACCCTGGACCACGGTTTGGAGGGCCAGGACCATAAACTTAGTGGCGCCTCCCTGGGTGCATTGTGAACATGTATTACATTTGAGCACGCAGGATTCTTAAGTCTGCATCGATACCGGGCCACCACATGTGTGATCTGGCTATCGCTTTCATCATTACAATGTCTGGGTGGGTGCTGTGGAGATCACTGATGAAAGTGTCCCTGTCCTTTTTTGGCATCGCTACCCGATTACCCCATAGGAGGCAGTCTGCCTGTATAGACATTTCATCTTTGCGCTGCTGGTATGGCTTTATTTCTTCCTGCATCACTAATGGGACACTAGACCAACACCAGTGGTGCACACAGTTTTTTACTAAGGAAAGTAAGGGGTCCTGGCTCGTCCAGGTTCTAATCTGTCGGGCGGTAACAGGTGATTGCTTACTCTCGAATGCTTCCATTACCATAATTAAATCTGCAGGCTGTGCCATCTCCACCCCTGTGGGCAATGGCAGCCGACTGAGAGCATCGGCACAGTTTTCTGTGCCTGGCCTGTGGTGGATGGCGCAGTTGTATGCGGACAACGTGAGCGCCCATCTCTGGGTGTGGACCAATGCATTCGTATTTATCCCCTTGCTTTCAGAAAAGAAGAATATAAGCAGCTTATGGTCGGTTTCCAATTCAAATTTGAGCCCGAACAGATATTAATGCATTTTCTTTACCCCGTAAACACACGCTAACACTTCTTTTTCGATCATACTGTAGGCCCTCTTGGCCTTCGACAGACTTCTGGATGCATAAGCAACTGGTTGCAATTTCCCAAATTCATTAGCTTGTTGCAACACACACCCGACCCTGTACGACAATGCATCACATGCTAGTACCAAACGTTTATATGGATCGTATAACACAAGCAATTTGTTTGAACATAACAGCTTTCTAGCTTTCTCAAAGGCATTTTCTTGTCTTTCACCCCATACCTATTCATCTCCTTTACGCAGTAAGGAGTGCAGGGGTTCAAATAGTGTGCTAAGGCCCAGTAAGAAGTTACTAAAATAGTTCAGGAGTCCTCGAAACGACCGCAGCTCCGTCACGTTCTGTGGTCTCGGTGCGTTCTTGATTGCCTCCGTCTTCGAATCGGTGGGCCTGATGCCGTCCGCCGCGATTCTTCTCCCCAGGAATTCCACTTCAGGCGTCAGGAAAACGCACTTCGAGTGTTTTAACCTGAGCCCCAAACGATTAAGCCGACTAAGAACCTCCTCCAGGTTCTGCAGGTGCTCGACGGTGTCCCGACCTGTAACCAAGATATCGTCCTGGAAGATCACGGTACACGGGACTGACTTCAGCAAGCTTTCCATGTTCCTCTGGAATATTGCCACGGCCGATCGAATCCCAAACGGGCATCTGTTGTAAATGAAAAGACCTTTGTGCATGTTGATGCAGGTGAGGCCTTTCGATGATTCCTCCAGCTCCTGCGTCATGTAGGCTGAGGTCAAGTCCAGCTTCATGAACGTTTTCCCTCCCGCCAGCGTCGCAAATAGGTCGTCTGCCTTCAGTAGCGGGTATTGATCCTGCAGTGAGAAACGATTGATAGTTACTTTGTAATCACCACAGATTCTGATGGTTCTGTCTCCCTTGAGGACTGGAACAATCGGACTGCCCACTCATTGGGCCCAAGTTTCCACATGATAAAAAATGGGCGCCCTTCCGAGCTGGGTGCCCATTTTTCGCGTCTAAAACGGCGCTGTTTAGTTTTTGAACATTTTTTAATAAAAGTACATTGCCATCAGCACAGAGGCTTCTTGTAGCAGTGAGAAGGGTGCAGGAAGCCTCAGAAAGTTGAGGCAGCCGTTTCCCGACGACCTCCCCCTTTTGCCGTCGGGTAATGGCTCCTCAATTTCTGAGGCTTCCTGCAGCCTTCTCTCTTTCCCGCCAGCCATCTGGAACGGCTCCATTCCCTTCCCCCACCCCCCCGCGTTCGGTCGGCTCCCTCTCCCCCCCCCCCCCGTGTTCGGTAGGCTCCCTTACCTCCCCACCCACCCCCCTCCGCGTTCGTAGGCTCCCTCCCTCCCGCGTTCGGTCGGCTCCCTTACCTCCCCACCCCCCCCCCCCCCCCGCGTTCGGTCGGCTCCCCCCCCGCGTTCGTAGGCTCCCTCCCTCCCGCGTTCGGTAGGCTCCCTCCCTCCTCCCCCCCGGCCCACGTTCGGTCGGCTCCCTCCTCCCCCCCCGGCCCGCGTTCGGTCGGCTCCCTCGTTTTGTGAGGCTTGCTGCACCATTCTTCCTGGCTGAAGCACTTTCACACAAGTAGGAAGATGGTTTATTTAATCTTTTCTTTGCTTATAAATTTTTATTCAGGTTGGATTTATTTGTATAATATTTGTATAAGTATAAATAAGGATTTATTGTAGAATTTAATGAGTTCCCTTCCCTCCCCCCCCCACCTCGTTCTGGACGCCTGATTTGTAACCTGCGCCTGATTTTTTAATGTGTAGAACAGGTTTTTTCAGTTCTACAAAAATCTTCACTTGCTCCATTCTACTTTAGTTTGGAGTACATTTTCACTGTGGAAACTTTCAAATCAGGCGTCAGTGGCCGGACACGCCCCCTTTTGAAGAAAAAATTCTGTTCCAAAGTAGAACTGTTCAACCTGACTAGAACTACAGAAAAAAAAATGTGGAGAATTGCAAATTCTAAGATCGTCCGTTCTCCACCAGTTGCTCCTAAAAATCAGGCGCAAATCATGTGGAAACTTGGGCCCATTGAATTCGATCGGCGAAATGATGCCCTCTCGTTGCAGCCTGTCCAGCTCGATCTCCACCTTCTCTCTCATTATGTAAGGTACCGTTCTCGTTTTATGATGGATGGGTTGCGCCCCCGGAATCAAATGGATCTGCACTTTTGCTCCTTGGAACTTCCCGATGCCTGGTTCGAACAGCAAGGGGAACTTGTTTTAAGACCTGGGCACATGAGGTGTTGTCGACGGACGAAAGCGCTCGGACGTCGTCTCACTTCCAGCATATCTTTCCCAGCCAGCTCCTGCCGAACAGCGTGGGGCCATCGCCCGGAACCACCCAGAGTGGTAACTCGTGCACCGCTCCATCGTAGGAGATCTTTACGGAAGTACTGCCGATTACGGTAATCAGTTCCTTTGTGTACGTTCTCAGTTTAGCACGAATGGGAGTCAGGACTGGCCTTGAAGTCTTGCTGCACTACAATTTATCGAAAGTCTTTTTGCTCATTATGGACTGGCTTGCGCCTGTGTCAAGCTCCATGGACGCGGTCGGAGTTAATTTAATTCAACCGTCAGCATTATCGGGGGACACTTTGTAGTAAATGTGTGCACCCAATATACTTCTGCCTTCTCGGTCTGAGGCTCTGGTTCGTTGTGATCCACCGTGGATCTGTCCTCCTCTGCAACATGGTGGTTTGCAGGATTAGCAGGGTTTGCAGCTCGCCTGCACATACATTGGAGGTGTCCCATTGTTTCCACAGCCCTTGCAAACGTATCCTTTGAGTCGGCATGAATGGAAGCAATGATCACCCCCGCAGCGCTGACAAGGTATTAATGGCCTTATATTCACCACCCTTGATGGTGGACTATGAGTCATCTGCGGACGTGCAGCTGCAGGCTTGTAAGTCCTGCCCTGTACATTTGATTCTAAAACAACGTTACTT
This sequence comes from Pristiophorus japonicus, assembly GCF_044704955.1. Taxonomy (NCBI): domain Eukaryota; kingdom Metazoa; phylum Chordata; class Chondrichthyes; family Pristiophoridae; genus Pristiophorus; species Pristiophorus japonicus. The sequence continues at coordinate 146,615,818 of NC_091987.1, read as the reverse complement.
TGTTTACAGTACTTGCAGCAGCCTTCGTGTGCTGAGAAATTTGTTTGTTATTGTCACTGGTGGCGATAAACGCCTGGGCTATCACTTTTGCTTTACTCAAGGTTGAGGTCTCTACAGTCAAAAGTTTGCGAAATATTATCTCATGGCCAATGCCAAGTACAAAGAAGTCCCTTAGCATGTGCTCCAAGTGTCCTTCAAATTCGCAATGTCCTACAAGGCGCCTTAGCTCGGCGAAATAGCTCGCCACTTCCTGGCCTTCAGACCTCTTGTACATGTAGAACCGATACATTGCCATCAGAACGCTTTCTTTCGGGTTTAGATGCTCCCGGACCAGTGTGCACAACTCATCGTACAATTTGTCTGTGGGTTTCGCTGGAGCGAGCAGGTTTTTCATGAGGCCATACGTTGGTGCCCCGCAAACGGTGAGGAGGATCGGCCTTCGTTTGACAGTGTTCGCTTCTCCTTCCAGCTCGTTGGCCACGAAGTATTGGTCGAGTTGCTCCACGAAGGTTTCCCAATCATCTTCCTCCGAAATTTCTCCAGGATGCCCACGGTTCTTTGCATTGTCATGGTGGGGTTCGTCATTTGTATCTCGTCGGCAGCTGTTATGTCTTGAATAAAGAGTCAGGCTAGATACTGCAAGCTCAAAGTAAGGTGTGACCGTAGTCCTTTATTACAGATCTCAGAGTGCCTCTCCAGCCTGTGAGACCTCCTTATATACAGGTGCTCCCAAGGGATTGTGGGATCCCTTGGGACTCCAGGGGATAAGCCCTCTGGTGGTTAGACATGGTATTTACAGGTTTACATGCATAACAGGAAGGATGCGCTGAGTTTTGAGCTCCAGGATTTTTTGATTATTAAAGATAGAAGGGGCTAGACTTTGAGCACATCATCGTCCATACAAGAGCTGAGATGCAGGCTATTGCCCATATTTGCTAAAAAGTGGAAACTAGCGCCCGATTATCGCCCATTTATCGACGGCCCAACTTTCGGCACACATGAAGATGCTGCATCGCCCGGCCTAAGTTTTTAAAAAAATGATGTCATCTGCGTGCAAGGCCGTGAATAGTGCTGAAAATGGAAACTTGCACCCAATTATCGCCGACTGCAACTTTCACCATTTCGCCCACACTTCGCCGAAATGATCGCTGGCCGAAAAAGTCGCTGAAAAAAACTGCACTCACCTGACCTTAAGTCGGCACTACGGACACCATTTTGAAACTCGGAGGATCTATACTGAAAAGCTGCTTCAAGTGCTTGTGAGGAGAATCAATTTGTGAGTGATTTTAAGGGCCTTTTTGACTTTTGCCAATCATCTAATCACATTTGTATCTGTTGAGGACAAATTAAGGGCATTTATAGTGATTTATAGTGATGGGGCCTGTAATTTCTCAACCAGTATTGGTCTCTAATCACATGCTGCAGAATAGAGATGGGACAAGGTATATTGCCCAATCAAAAAGATGGCAGACTGCTGCTGCGGAGGAGGAGACGTTACAACCAATGCATTTAGAGGGATAAGCGATCATATCTGGACTTGTCCGATAACACGTGTGTTAGGAGGCTGCGCTCCGAAAGGAGGTCATCAGTGAGATATGCCAGCTAATTAAGGGAAATCTGCAGCCTATCAGCACTCTCGGGATCGCACTGTCCGTTGAGGTGAAGGTTACTGCGGTACTTTTCTTCTACGCATCAAGCTCCTTTCAGGCGGCATCAGCCGGCGGTATTTGCGGTATCTCTTAGCACGCCACACATTGCTCAATTCGACAGGTGACTGAAGCCCTTTATGACCAGGGAGGCACAGACTGAGAGGGGTTTGGGTTTCTCGCGAGTAGCAAATTTCCCCAAGGTGCAGGGGAATAGACTGTACACACATCGCCCTGCGAGCACCTTTACAGGATACAGAGGTGTTTCGGAACCGAAAGGGATTCCACTCCCTGAATGCGCAGCTCGTTGTCGACCACAAGCAAATAATAATGGCAGTAAATGCAAATTTTCCAGGCAGCATCCATTATGTGCACATCTTGCGTGAGAACACTGCCTCTGATTTGTTTAACAGTCAGCCACAAGGTCACGGTTGGATCCTGGGGGATAAAGGATATAGCCATGCCAGCTGGCTCATAACCCCCCAATGACATAGGTAAAAAAAGGATGAGGTCCTACAAGATGAATTTAGGGAGCGAGGAGCTAACTTAAAAAGTAGGGCCTCAAAAGTAGTAATCTCAGGATTGCTACCAGTGCCACGTGCTAGTCAGAGTAGGATTCGCAGGATAGCTCAGATGAATACGTGGCTTGGGGAGTGGTGCAGAAAGGAGGGATTCAAATTTCTGGGACATTGGAACCGGTTCTGGGGGAGGTGGGACCAGTACAAACCGGATGGTCTGCACTTGGGCAGGACCGGAACCATTGTCCTAGGGGGAGTGTTTGCTAGTGCTGTTGGGGAGGGGTTAAACTAATATGGCAGGGGGATGGGAACCTATGCAGGGAGACAGAGGGAAATAGACTGGGGCAGAAGCAAAAGATAGAAAGAAGAAAAGTAAAAGTGGAGGGCAGAGAAACCCAAGGCAAAAAGCAAAAAGGGTCACATTGCAGCAAAATTCTAAAGGGGTAAAGGGTGTTATAAGACAAGCCTGAAGGCTCTGTGCCTCACTGCGAGGAGTATTCGGAATAAGGTGGACGAATTAACTGCACAGATAGCAGTTAACGGATATGATGTAATTGGCATCATGGAGACAGGGGTATTCAACATTTAGGAAGGACAGACAGAAAGGAAAAGGAGGTGGGATGGCGTTGCTGGTTAAAGAGGAAATTAATGCAATAGTAAGGAAGGACATTAGCTTGGATGATGTGGAATCGGTATGGGTGGAGCTACAGAATATGAAAGGGCAGAAAACACTAGTGGGAGTTGTGTACAGACCACCAAACAGTAGTCGTGAGGCTGGGGACAGCATCAAACAAGAAATTAGGGATGCGTGCAATAAAGGTACAGCAGTTATCATGGGTGACTTTAATCTACATTGGGCTAACCAAACTGATAGCAATGCAGTGGAGGAGGATTTCCTGGCGTGTATTAGGGATGGTTTCCGAGACCAATATGTCGAGGAAGCAACTAGAGGACTGGCCATCCTAGACTGGGTAATGTGTAATGAGAAAGGACGAATTAACAATCTTGTTGTGCGAGGCCCCTTGGGGAAGAGTGACCATAATATGGTAGAATTCTTTATTAAAATGGAGAGTGACACAGTTAATTCAGAGACTAGGGTCCTGAACTTAAGGAAAGGTAACTTCGATGGTATGAGACGTGATTTGGCTAGAATAGACTGGCGAGTGATACTTAAAGGGTTGATGGTGGATAGGCAATGGCAAACATTTAAAGATCACATGGATGAACTTCAACAATTGTACATCCCTGTCTGGAGTAAAAATAAAATGGGGAAGGTGGCTCAACCGTGGCTAAAAGCAAAATTAAGGATCGTGTTAAATCCAAGGAAGAGGCATATAAATTGGCCAGAAAAAGCAGCAAACCTGAGGACTGGGAGAAATTTAGAATTCAGCAGAGGAAGACAGAGTTTAATTAGGAGGGGGAAAATAGAGTATGAGAGGAAGCTTGCCGGGAACATAAAAACTGACTGCAAAAGCTTCTATAGATATGTGAAGAGAAAAAGATTAGTGAAGGCAAACGTAGGTCCCTTGCAGTCAGATTCAGGTGAATTTATAATGGGGAACAAAGAAATGACGGACCAGTTAAACAAATACTTTGGTTCTGTCTTCACGAAGGAAGACACGAATAACCTTCCGGAAATACTAGGGGACTGAGGGTCTAGTGGGAAGGAGGAACTGAAGGAAGTCCTTATTAGGCGGGAAATTGTGTTCGGGAAATTAATGGGATTGAAGGCCGATTAAATCCCTGGGACCTGATAGTCTGCATCCCAGAGTACTTAAGGAAGTAGCCCTAGAAATAGTGGATGCATTGGTGATCATTTTCCAACAGTCTATCGACTCTGGATCGGTTCCTATGGATTGGAAGGTAGCGAATGTAACACCACTTTTTAAGAAAGGAGGGAGAGAGAATCAATTATTAAAGATGAAATAGCAGCACATTTGGAAAGCAGTGACGGGATCGGTCCAAGTCAGCATGGATTTATGAAAGGGAAATCCTGCTTGACAAATCATCTAGAATTTTTTGAGGATGTAACTGGTAGAGTGGACAAGGGAGAACCAGTGTATTTGGACTTTCAAAAGGCTTTTGACAAGGTCCCACACAAGAGATTGGTGCGAAAAATGAAAGCACATGGTATTGGGGGTAATGTACTGACGTGGATAGAGAACTGGTTGGCAGACAGGAAGCAGAGAGTCAGGATAAACGGGTCCTTTTCAGAATGGCAGGCAGTGACTAGTGGGGTGCGGCAGGGATCCCAGCTATTTACAATATAAAATTAATAATTTGGATGAGGGAATTGAGTGTAATATCTCCAAGTTTGCAGATGACACTAAGCTGGGTGGCGGTATGAGCTGTGAGGAGGATGCTAAAAGGCTGCAGGGTAACTTGGACAGGTTAGGTGAGTGGGCAAAAGCGTGGCAGATGCAGTATAATGTGGATAAATGTGAGGTTATCCACTTTGGTGGCAAAAACACAAAGGCAGAATATTATCTGAATGGCAGCAGATTAAGAAACGGGGAGATGCAACGAGACCTGGGTACATCAGTCATTGAAAGTTGGCATGCAGGTACAGCAGGTGGTGAAGAAGGCAAATGGTATGTTGGCCTTCATGGCTAGGGGTATAGGAGCAGGGAGGTCTTACTGCAGTTGTACAGGGCCTTAGTGAGGCCTTAGTAAGGATAAGGGGTAAGCCATTTAGGACTGAGATGAGGAGAAACTTCTTCACTCAGAGAGTTGTTAACATGTGGAATTCCCTACCACAGAGAATTGTTGATGCCAGTTCATTGGAAATATTCAAGAGGGAGTTAGATATGGCTCTTCCGGCTAAAGGGATCAAGGGGTATGGAGAGAAAGCAGGAAAGGGGTACTGAGGTGAATGATCAGCCATGATCTTATTGAATGGTGGTGCAGGCTCGAAGGGCCGAATGGCCTACTCCTGCACCTATTTTCTATGTTTCTATGTATTCCCCAGACGTAAGCCGAAAAGTCCTACAATAAAAGCCATATAGCTAAATGTAATGTCGTCGAAAAGACAGTTGGAGTGCTTAAGCAGCGCTTCAGATGCCTGGACCACTCAGGAGGCAACCTACAATACCACGCTGAGCAGGTCGCTGAGTTTATTGTGGTGTGCTGTATGCTGCAAAACCTAGCTATGAGGAGAGGATAACAATTGCCAGATAGGATCGCCAGTCCACCTCAGGAAAGAGGGGAGGTGGAAGAGCAGGATGACAAGGAGGATGACATGGACCTAGGGGAGGACAATCAGCCTGGCAATGAACATATGTCCCCACGCCCCCCTGCAAGACTGGAAAAGCCCCGTGGTAGTTACCCAGCTGCAAAACTCTTGCATCAGCAGCTCATAAATAAACTTACATTGGTGAGTTGCGTTAAAGTTTCATCCTTACCTGGCCTGGCCATGGCCATTGTTTCCAACCAGTGTATTGATGTTTTACTTTGCGTTATTAGAAGACATTTGAGGACAATTGTAAAGCTAAATAAATAATGAAACACAAATGTGAAAATTTTTAGAACAAACATATATAACACCCATCTCCCCCACCCGCCCAAACCCAAACATTCAACAATATTTTTAACAGAACAATAAAATAACAACACCCTCCCACCATCCCCAACAGTGAACATTGAACAAAAATGTATTTTTAACAAGAACTATATACAGCACCCACCCCTCCCTATCTGCGGCCACGCTTCCCTCCTGAACCTTGCCCCCCCCCCCTTGTAGTCAGCCCCTGTTTAAATCCCCGAGTAATGGGACCAGAACGCCTTGCAGCAGGGGACCTCAAGGCCTATTGCTGTGGGGGGGCGGGGGGAGGGGCGCGCGGATGTGTGATGTCGGCAGAATCTCCTCAGTGGCTGGAGGAGAAGACTTTTCAAAGAAATGTCTTCCGAATCAGAAGGAAGTTCTTCTTCCTGACTCGCATCTGTCCTGGTGCTTGGTGGGATGGCACCTTGGGGTGCAGTTCCGTTTCCCAACACTATCACACGCCGCAAGGCATGGACAGTGTCGGTCCTTTGTTCCATGCCCTCCATTATTCGTGCGGACACTGTGACAATAAGAACATAACATAAGAGCATAAGAAATAGGAGCAGGAGTAGGCCATTTGGCCCCTCGAGCCTGCTCTGCCATTTAATAAGAGCATGGCTGAACGTGGGCCGCGGGCCCAGGTATGGAGCAGAGCTGCGGGAAGATAGTATATCTGTGGTTCACCACATCCTCTGGCTCATTCCTCCATTCATCCCAAAATATGGACAAGCCTGTTCTGCACACCAGCGTGCACAATGCCAGTAACTGCTACAAGCAGATTCTCCTCCACCCCACTCTCTCCCCCCCTCACACTCTATCCCTCTCCCCCCCACGCTCTCTCCCGCCCCCCCCCACACACTCTCTCCCTCCCCCCCATACTCTCTCCCTCCCTCACCCCACACTCTCTCCCTCCCTCCCCCCCATACTCTCTCCCTCCCTCACCCCACACTCTCTCCCTCCCTCCCTCCCCACACTCTCTCCCTCCCACCCCACACTCACTCCCTCCCCCCCACACTCTCTCCCTCTCCCCCCCACACATTCTCTCCATCACCCCACACACTCTCTCCCTCCCCCCCACACAATCTCTTCCTCCCCCCCACACACACTCTCTTCTCCCCTCTCCACACTCTCTTCTCCCCCTCACACGCTCTCTCCCTCCCCCTCACACACTCCCTCCCTCCCCCACACACTCTCCTTCCCTCCCCCACACACTCTCCTTCCCTCCCCCACACACTCTCCACCCCACCCCAGACACTCCCTCCCCCCATGACATTCCCTCCCTCCCCCCCAGACACTCCCTGCCCCCCAGACACTCCCTCCCGCCCGACACTCCCCCCCCACCACACATCTCTCCCTCCCCCCCACACTCTCTCCCTCCCCCCTCCACACTTCCTCCTCCCCCCCCAACACACTCTCCCCCCGCAATCTCTTTCCCCTCACACACACACTCTCTCTCTCCCCCCCACACACACTCTCCCCCACCCCACACACTCTCTTCCCCCCCCATACACTGTCTCCCCCTACACACACACACTCTCTCTCTCCCCACACACATTCTATCCCCCCACACACTTTTCCCCCCACCCCAAACACTCCCTCCCTCCCCCGCCCCCAGACACTCCCTCCCCTCCCAGACACTCCCTCCCCCCCACACTCTCTCCCACCCACCACACACACTCTCTCCCCCTCCCCACACACACTCTCTCCCCCTCTCCCCACTCTCCCCCCCCCACTCTCTCCCCCCACCCCCACTCTCTCTCTCCCCCCCCTTCTCTTTCACCTCCACGCCCCCACTCTCTTCCTCCCCTGCACACATTCTCTGCGGTCAACCCACCAATCACCTGAAGGAGCTCTCGACCTATGTCGACGCTCGCCCTTGACAGTGCTACCATGTCCTCGTTAGGATCTGCCCATCGCAGCGCGTGCCTACCTTGCCGACGTGGGCACTGGATGCCTTGGAGTTGCCTGCTGCAAGCCGCTTGGCCCCGCTACTTCATCCATCGATGAAGACGTGGCTGCAGGTACAACAGATGACATGTCATCTTCCTCCTCCTCAGTAGTCTCCTCTGGACCCGTGGTGATGACCACCTGCAGCGGCAAAGGCTTTCGTGGAGGGGCCTCCCTTTGCGCCTTGGGAGACTCGGGACCTGCAAAACATAATTGAGGTTATTAGAACAAAAGGGTAGACATGAGAATGCTTGCGCTGCGCTGGCATATGTACGAGGAGCAACACTACTGCAATCAGTGTGAACGAGAGACGTTACATATGATTAAATCATATGATTGTGCATCTATGGAATTCTGTATCCCAGAGACCTGTGGAGGCTCGGTCATTGAATATATTTAAGGCGGAGATAGACAGAATCTTGAGCGATAAGGGAGTAAAGGGTTATGGGGAGCAGGCAGGAAAGTAGAGATGAGTCCATGAAAGATCAGCCATTATCTTATTGAATGGCGGAGCAGGCTCAAGGGGCCAAATGGCCGACTCCTGCTCCTATTTCTTATGTTCTTATGAATGAGAATACTACAGAAACTGCATGCATAACATGACATCATTCATATATTATAATGAAATGTCGTTACATTACTTTGAATTACCACTGCTTTACACATTACTCACATGGTGCAACAATGGGATCTGCACCACCATGGGTGGCAGAACGACTGTGGCTGCCCATTAGTGCTGTAGCAAGTTCCTCTAACTCGGCGAGCGGCTATATTTCAGCAGGGCCTCCTCTAGTAAGCCTCTGCTCCTCCCGATTCTTAGATATCTTCCTCTGCAAACGTGACAAGAGCATGGCATAAGCTAATTGACTAGGTGCTATTAGGGAAAGACAACAGATTCTAACTTTATATGCTAATAGGTTTATATCCACAATGGATGCATGGTTACAACATGTAATCAGAGAAAATATTTAATAGCATCATGTTTAGGAACTAATGCTTGACACCAAACATCTCGCCTACAATCTCCAGGAAGGGCCCCATCCACAGGCCGTTGCATTTGGTGCTTGAGGGGAGGTAGGCGGTTTATTTGACTCGATGGAGGTCCCCCAGGGGGGTGCGGGGGGGGGGGGGGGGGGAGTCAGGACCGCTGGTGAGATCAGCAATGACAGGCGTGTAATGGGAGGGGACACCGTGGCTGTGCCCGGAGACCTCCATCCCAATGTCCCAAAGTGACCCAGGGCAGACAGTGAGCCAGGGCAGACAGTGAGCCAGGGCAGCTCTCCCCTAGTCCAGGCTGGGTCACGGTGTGAGTGACAGCAGCCGGAGAGACTCACACAGTCTGGGTAAAGGTGACCAGACCCCTCATTCCTCAGTCGTGTCCCATCCACCAACGTAACCCAAAAGGAGACGGCGCCCAAATTAGACTTAAAGGGCGCAGGTTCTGACCCCAGTCCAAATCTTAGCAGGGAACCTACGCAAGATTACCCAGCTTAATTACAATCCGGCAGATTTACATATTCAGTGGATCATTATAACTTAAAATCTATTTAATACTTACTCTTGCGGAAGCAACCAGGCTGTTCCACCTCTTGCGGCCTGTCAGACTCATGCCTATTGTGGAACACTGACGAAACAATATCGGCGATCTCGCCCCATATTCTTTAATAAATCCGGTGTGGAGGTTTCCCATGCCCACCCCGGGTTAATTGGCCCCACCGAGTCTCGACCTCATGGACTAATGCCTCATTCACAGCGTCAGAGAAGCCCTTTGCCCTCCTTCTCCCTGCAACCTCCTGGAGCTTCTCTCCCGAGTCCTTGTGGGACATCTCCATCATAATTTTAACTTTCTCACTTGATTTACAACAATCTTTTAACTTTTAACTCCTTCACAACAATAGCACTTCTTCAAAAATCTTAGCAATCCTTCACTTAAAGCTCTTCTCTCTCTCTCCCTCCCTTTATCTTCTGAGCATGCGCAGATGACCCATGATCTCCTGCATCGCGGGAAAAGTTCTTTGCTAAAAAAAAGAGCATATGCAGAATGGCTGTTGCTATGGACGCTAGCCTTGCACGACTGGATACATCGCTCAGGCCCTTTTCTCATCACTAAGGCTATCGCCCAAAATAAAAAGCCAAAATTAACGGTCAAAAAAATGGGTGATATTCTAGCGATCTTGAAAAATAAAAAATCACTAAGGCCGGAAATATCGCCCATTTTTGGACGATAGCGATCATAGTGGAAAGTCTAGCCCGAGGACTTTGGGTTATTTTTAATTATAATATTGCTATTAAATTTACTTGCAATCAATTGAGATAAAATCCAGAACACACAGCTTTTGCAAATGTGGATTAGAATTAGCACATGGGTATTAGACCCAAGATATTATTTCTCCCATGTCACATCAGATTGAGAGAATGAGCTTCATTAGAGGAAACTGGCTATAATATGTTGGAATGGCTTGATTCATGTGAGCCCACTGGGGGATACTGTCAGGGAAGCTGAGCTCAAGGAAGTTTGATTGGCAGCTCAACTGGCCAATTCCTGAGCACGGAGTTGTGGGGAAAGTCAGAGGTCAAACCTGACTTCCTGCCCAGCTAAGTAAAAACACATGGGGAAAGTATGCAGAGAGTCTATTGAGAGCTGGTAAGGCAGAGAGAGATTTTGCTTTAAATGTTGGGAACACCGAAGCCATTGTTTTTGGTCCCCGCCACAAACTCCGTTTCCTAGCCACTGACTCCATCTCTCTCCCTAACATCTGTCTGAGGCCAAATCACCTGTTCACAACCTTGCTGTTATATTTGACCCTGAGATAAGCTTCTGACCACATATCCGCAGCAGAACTAAAATCGGCTATTTCCACCTCTGTAACATTGCCTGTCTCCGCCTCTGCCTCAGCTCATCCGCTGCTGAAACCCTCATCCATGCCTTTGTTACCTCTAGACTTGACTGTTCCAATGCGCTCCTGGCTGGCCTCCCACGTTCTACCCTACGTAAACTTGAGGTCATCCAAAACTCGGCTGTTCATGTCCTAAGTCGCACCAAATCCTACTCACCCATCACCCCTGTGACCTACATTGGCTCCCAGTTAAGGAATGCCACGATTTCAAAATTCTTACCCTTGTTTGCAAATTCCTCCATGGCCTCGCCCTTCCCGATCTTTGTTATCCCTTCCAGCACCACAACCCCCTGAGATATCTGCGCTTCTCTAATTCTGCTCTCTTGAGCATCCCTGATTATAATCGTTCAACCATTGGTGGCCGTGCCTTCTGTTGCCAAGGCCCTAAGCTCTGGAATTCCCTCCCTAAACCTCTCCGCCTCTGTACCTCTCCTCCTTTAAGATGCTCCTTAAAACCTATGTCTTTGAGCAAGCTTTTGGTCACCTGCCCTAATTACTCCTTGTGTGGCTTGGTGCAGATATTTTGTCTTTTAGTACTCCTATATAGTGCCTTGGGATGTTTTACTACGTTAAAGGTGCTATATAAATACAATTGTTGTTGATGTAAATTTATTCTGACCAGATTCTGTGAGAGCACTTGTCAGAAAGTGTATTGAGGTGTAACGTGCCATGCTTTATTTTCTTTCTTTCAAGGAGCATTACAAAATAAGTTAAAATTCACTAATTGTTACTCTGTTCATTCACACGTAATTGACCTCACATATCGGGCCAGGAGTTGTTCCGTTTTTTTGGAGCAACTAGATTTTTTTGGAGTATCTTAAAAATCGCAATTCTGACCATTTAATTTGCTCCAGTGTAAGTGAGTTAGTTAGGTTTTTTTTTAGTTTAGTTTTTTTTTCAAAAGGGGGCGATACCAGCCACTTACGCCTGTTTTGGCCAGTTAAGCAAGTTTAGACAGTTAAAAGTTACTCCAAACTAACTTAGGCCAGCGTTTGTGGCCGCACAGAAAAACCTTGCAGTGAGCTAAGAAATCAGCGCAGGTAAGTACATTTAAAGCACCAAGCACTAAACAAAGCACAACAATAAGCATTCAATAACAAATAAAAAATACAAGGAAGCTGAGAGGACCTGCACTGAGCACCAAGACTTACAAAGCACTAAACAACTAGATTAAAAAGGGATTGGTAAACTAACAAATACATTATAGCAAATCCTGTAAATAAGAGTTTCAGCCAAACTATTTTACAGAATTCCTTTTGAAAGCAGATGAAGAGTAAATTTGAATGTAAATCAAACAAGAATTTAGGACCACATAATCAATCTATCAATAAATAAATAACTAAACAAATAAAAAATAGAAGTCTTACCTTCAGCAAAGCTTTACTGCAGAAAAACACTAGCAGCTGGCTGCCGATGAGGGAGTCCATTCGGCCAGGGCTGGGGCAGTAAGACGCACATCGGGAGGCTACGCTCAACGTGGCTTTGGTAAGAGGGGGGTGGCGCTGAACACGGCATTGGTAAAATGGGGGGGGGCCTAAACACGGCATTGGTAAAGGGGGGGGCTGAACGCGGCATTGGTAAAGGGGGGGGCTGAACGCGGCATTGGTAAAGGGGGGGGCTGAACGCGGCATTGGTAAAGGGGGGGGCTGAACGCGGCATTGGTAAAGGGGGGGGCTGAACGCGGCATTGGTAAAGGGGGGGCCGAGGCTGAATGCGGCATTGGTAAAGGGGGGGGGCTGAACATGGCATTGGTAAAGGGGGGGCCGAGGCTGAATGCGGCATTGGTAAAGGGGGGGGGCTGAATGCGGCATTGGTAAAGAGGGGGCCGAGGCTGAATGCGGCATTGGTAAAGGGGGGGGGCTGAACATGGCATTGGTAAAGGGGGGGGCTGAACATGGCATTGGTAAAGGGGGGGGCTGAACATGGCATTGGTAAAGGGGGGGGGCTGAACATGGCATTGGTAAAGGGGGGGGCTGAACATGGCATTGGTAAAGGGGGGGGGCTGAACATGGCATTGGTAAAGGGGGGGGCTGAACATGGCATTGGTAAAGGGGGGGGGGGCTGAACGCGGCATTGGTAAAGGGGGGGCTGAACATGGCATTGGTAAAGGGGGGGGGCTGAATGCGGCATTGGTAAAGGGGGGGGGCTGAATGCGGCATTGGTAAAGGGGGGGGCTGAATGCGGCATTGGTAAAGGGGGGGTGCTGAACGCGGCATTGGTAAAGGGGGGGGCGCTGAATGCGGCATTGGTAAAGGGGGGGGGCTGAACGCGGCATTGGTAAAGGGGGGGGCTGAATGCGGCATTGGTAAAGGGGGGGGGCTGAATGCGGCATTGGTAAAGGGGGGGGCTGAATGCGGCATTGGTAAAGGGGGGGGGCTGAATGCGGCATTGGTAAAGGGGGGGGGGGGCTGAATGCGGCATTGGTAAAGGGGGGGGCTGAATGCGGCATTGGTAAAGGGGGGGGCTGAATGCGGCATTGGTAAAGGGGGGGGGCTGAATGCGGCATTGGTAAAGGGGGGGGGCTGAATGCGGCATTGGTAAAGGGGGGGGCTGAATGCGGCATTGGTAAAGGGGGGGGGCTGAATGCGGCATTGGTAAAGGGGGGGGCTGAATGCGGCATTGGTAAAGGGGGGGGGCTGAATGCGGCATTGGTAAAGGGGGGGGCCGAGGCTGAATGCGGCATTGGTAAAGGGGGGGGCTGAATGCGGCATTGGTAAAGGGGGGGGCCGAGGCTGAATGCGACATTGGTAAAGGGGGGGGGGCTGAATGCGGCATTGGTAAAGGGGGGGCTGAATGCGGCATTGGTAAAGGGGGGGGGCTGAATGCGGCATTGGTAAAGGGGGGGGGCTGAATGCGGCATTGGTAAAGGGGGGGCTGAATGCGGCATTGGTAAAGGGGGGGCCGAGGCTGAATGCGGCATTGGTAAAGGGGGGGCCGAGGCTGAATGCGGCATTGGTAAAGGGGGGGGGGGCTGAACGCGGCATTGGTAAAGGGGGGGGGCTGAATGCGGCATTGGTAAAGGGGGGGCTGAATGCGGCATTGGTAAAGGGGGGGCTGAATGCGGCATTGGTAAAGGGGGGGCTGAATGCGGCATTGGTAAAGGGGGGGGGGGCTGAATGCGGCATTGGTAAAGGGGGGGGCTGAATGTGGCATTGGTAAAGGGGGGGCCGAGGCTGAACGCGGCATTGGTAAAGGTGGGGGGGGGAGGCTGAATGTGGCAGGGAAAGCCGATGAGGGAGCCCCATTCGGCCAGGGCTCGGGGCATCGTACTTCTGTGATCTTTTGCGCTAGTTTTGAGCGAATTGTGCTTGAAATAACAGCACACCCTAACGGAAACTCTACCCCAAACTTTTGATTGTAAGGGAAACATGGTCTGCCTACTGGAGGGTCAGTTGATGCTGAACCTGAGAATATCTAGTGCAGGTCTGAATTTTGTCTAATGTCAGTTCTGGGTAAACTTTTAAATCTATAGTTTGTGATAAAATGAGGGAACATTTAGAAAGACAAGGTTAATTAAGTAAAGCAAGCATGTATTTGTTAAAGGCAAGTCATGTTAGACAAATTTAAGGATATTGTGAAGAAGTGGCCAATTAGAAAGGTAACGAGAATGCTGGAAATATAGTGTATGTGGATTTAGAGTAGGCATTTACTAAGGTGTCTCACAAGAGGCTTGTTAGAAACATTCAGGAATGAGTGGAAATGTAGCAGCATGGATACGAAAGGCGTTGCTTGGATTGGAGAAGGGTTAGAAGTGGTGCACCCCAGGGTGTTTTTTGGGTCCACTTCCGTTCTTGGTATATGTAGATGGTTCGGAACTTGGGGAAATGAAACCCAGTCGCAAAGTTTGCTGAGTAAAGGGTTTGATAAATAATGAGGAGTACTATAAAGAGACTTCAGGAAGACATTAACAGCTCAGAATGAGAAGACAGGAGAAGGATAAATGTGAAATGTTCCACTTTCGAGGGAACTCATAGAATGGAATATATACTTAATGGAAAGGTGCTGAAGAATGTATATAAACGATCAATACGTCATTTCCTGAAAGTGGACGTGCAGATGGATTAAACCAAAAACATTTTGGATTTTCTAAAAATAGGCATAGCGTACAAGAACAAAGAAGTAACGATCAATTTGTACAAACCATAGAATCAGTTTATAATGCTGAAGAGGCCATTTGGCCCAATTTATCAATGCTAGTTCCTTGCTGGACCAATTCCAAACTAATTCCACTGCTCCAATCTCCCTTTGTAGCCTTGTGTGCCTCACAACTTGAGCCACCTCGGGGAAATCCCCTCCGTGCCTTTCAGTTCCGCGCGGAGGGGTTCCCTGTATGGGCTGCTCCTGCACACTCTGCACCTTGCCATCCTCGTCTGCCGTCCGGACACGCCATAGCGCACCATCTTGCCGTCCGGAGGAGGTGGGGTCCCCGATGGCGTGCACTCTACGCGGTATTCCTCCCACTATTTATTGGGGACTTGGCCTGGAGGGTGGTGCACGGAGCAGTCCCGTGCAATACATTTTTAAGTCGGTTAATGGGCTCCCAGGCTGCCTGCAATTTCTGCGGACTGGAAGAGTCCATGTTCCATGTGTTTATGGAATGTGCGAGGTTGCAGCCCCTATTCCATTATTTAAAGGGACTGCTCCTCAAATTCTGGTTGCACTTCAGTCCCACATTCCTGATCTTTGGGCACCCTGTGCGGAGGGGAGCGGGTAGGTCCGAGGGCCTCCTCGTAGGACTGCTCCTGGGCATGGGGGCCATCAGCCGGTCCAGGCAGCGGGCGGTCGAGGGGGTCGTTCAGCCGACTGCCTGCCTCTCTTCCGCGCTAACATTGAGCAAGGGTGTCCCTGGAGATGGAGCACACGGTGTTCACCGGTACACTCGCGGCCTTCTTTGAGAGGTGGGCGCCGGAGGGACTGGAGTGCATCATCACCCCTGGCAACCAAATTTTAATTTGATTTTATATGTTTTAACGTTTAATTTGTTTTATTGCCGGGTTTTAGTATCCCCTCCCTTTTAGCCAGGGGGCACTTGTATAATTTGTGGATTTAGTGCCCAAAAAAACAAAAACAAAACAAAAAAGGGCACTTGAAAAGTGTTTGGAGTGTCCCCTTCCTTTAATCAGGGGGCACTTGATTTAATGTTTATTTTTGTTCTCAACAAAAGAGTTGCAGCCTTGTGTGTTCTGCTTCAAATATTTCTCCACTTTTCCTTTAAAATATATAATGGTATCTGCTTCAACCAGTCCCTGTGATAAAGCATTCAAGCTCCCGTACTTCCCTTCCCACTCTTTTAATGAGAAATGTAAATGCACACAATACTCTGACCTATGATCAGGGCTTCCTCTGACTCGTGTTCTACTGTTTTGGTTACATAGTTGAGCATTGTATTGGCTTTGGTAATTGCTGCTCTAACATGCAAATTTTATAGCATGTTATCACTATAAAATTTACCATCATCATCATCATAGGCAGTCCCTCGGAATCGAGGAATACTTGCTTCCACTCTTAAAATGAGTTCTTAGGTGGCTGAACAGTCCAATACGAGAACCACAGTCCCTCTCACAGGTGGGACAGATAGTCATTGAGGGAAAGGGTGGATAGGACTGGTTTGCCGCACGCTCCTTCCGCTGCCTGCACTTGGTCTTTGTATGCTCTCGGCGATGAGACTCGAGGTGCTCAGCGCCCTCCCGGATGCACTTCCTCCACTTAGGGCGGTCTTTGGCCAGGGACTCCCAGGTATCAGTGGGGATGTTGTACTTTATCAGGAAGGCTTTGAGGGTGTCCCTGTAACGTTTCCTCTGCCCACTTTTGGCTCGTTTGCCGTGAAGGAGGTCTGACTTGCTTTGGGAGTCTCGTGTCTGGCATGCGAACTATGTGGCCTGCCCAGCGGAGCTGATCAAGTGTGGTAAGTGCTTCAATGCTGGGGATGTTAGCCTGGTTTTGGGCGCTAATGTTGGTGCGTCTGTCCTCCCAGGGGATTTATAGGATCTTGTGGAGACATCATTGGTGATATTTCTCCAGTGACTTGAGGTGTCGACTGTACATGGTCCAAGTCTCTGAGCCATACAGGAGGGCAGGTATTACTACAGCCCTGTAGACTATGAGCTTGGTGGCAGTTTTGAGGGCCTGGTCTTCAAGCACTCTTTTCCTCAGGCGACCCATTTCTTCCAACTTACATATTTTGTTCATCTCAATCGGTAATTTCTGAGCAGCCTCCATCAATACTGCTGCCCCTAATAGTTTGATATCATTTGCAAACTTGACCAATTTGTCTTGTGTTTCGGAATCCACGTCATTGATGTAAGTTAGAAACAATACCAACTACCTCCACCCTGAAATCATTCCTCTAACAAGTATCTGCTGTTTTCCACCCCTCAGTCAATTTCTTATCCATTCCCAGTGTAGGGGAGGACGAAAACCCCCTAATTTTACTCAGAAGGAAAAGGGCTGTGGAATCAGTCTGGGCTGTGAATTGAAACCGATGGAAGGAAAACTTTGGGACACAAATGAATTTTAAAAGGGCAGACGAGGCCTGCAGGGGATAAAAGGGGGTGCATTCATGGAGACCCCCCCCCCCAGTGTTTGGACTCATAGAAAAGGGAATTTAATTTGGAACTATCTACCAGAAAGTTTGAAATCCTAAAGTGCACATGGAAGAAACTACGAACTTTAATCGAATTTGGGATTTTTTAAAAGGTGTATGTTGGGTCTGCAAGAAAATGGGTGGGGTCAATATCAAAAGGGCCAGTTTGGACATTGGAACTAATCAAATTGTCTGGGAACTGTGTACCCTCGAAACTTGCCCCTTGAAAACATTAGCATTTAAACAATGCCACATACATATTCCAACACCTTTTTCATCAGGCATAGAAATATCTGGCTCAGGCCAGACTAGCACAATGGCTACAGGAGGCCAATGCAATCAACACCCACTCAAACCTTGAGTAGGTTAACATCAGTGGAAAAAAAAAACCCAATCTAAAACTACTGCATTTTTCAAAATCAAAAAGTCCACCAATGAGAAGAATCGACTTCAGCAGGAGAGGCGGACTGGATAATCTGGCTATAAAAAAGGGGTTTCTGACGTAGTGAAAAAGAAGTGATGATTTTCCCTGCCCTCGTGATTCAACAACCACAACCACAAGCCTCGCGACACTGAAGGAAAACCAGTGTCCGAAGACACCGAAGATAGAAGAAACAAACCACCAGACTGCGGAAGGCACAGTAGTGAGTATAACCTCTGGTCACCAGAACTCCCAACTCAGTTAGGCCAGGAAAGGTGGGAGGTTGGGCATTGTACTGCTAAACTGGTGTAAAGATTTTCGTTGGGTCCGTTTTAGTGGGATTTAGGGGGATTGTTTTGTTGGTGTATTGCTGTTTGTTGAGTTACACCTTGTCAAATAAATTGGAAGCCTAAAGTTCCTCTTGGAATCACTTTGTCTCAGTTCTATTGTATTACATCTCCTGATCGTGAGTCTTATGTCAGAACCGTGTAAGGGAAGCTAGGAGCGCCTCCAAAACGCTTAACTGTGTGTCACAGGCTAGGGAAGAAGGGGTTAGGAGTGTTTGACACTCACAGGTGCCTCACAGGCTAGGCATAAGCTGTGGGGACGCACGAGTCTCAAAACCCCCTTCATAAGCTGTGGACACAGTCTCTCCAGGGGTGCTCTTGCAGCACTCAGGGTACCTCACAGGCCAGGCATAAGCTGTGAGGGCAGAAGCCCAGAGAGAGACACCCAAGGCACAACAACCCTGTGAAAACCCCTTACACCAGGGTTTCTCCTGAATCCGCAAAGCTTTTGGTTTAACTAATAGCTTTACTTTGCGAACTTTGTCTAAAGATCTTGGGGTTACCACAGTCCACTTGGGTTGTCACTTTTTCAAAGAGGTCAAGGAGGTTGCTCAAGGTGGATCTTCTACTCTGAATCCATGTTTGGCAACTGTTTACACGGCTATAGATACAGATTATAGATTTAGTCCGAATAATCGATTCCATTATTTAACCTGAGATTGAAGTAAGCCGAATGGGTCTGTAGTTGATAGTGTCTGATTTATTTCCCTTTTTGAACAAGGATACCATGAGGGAGAGGCTGGGAGAAATGGGGGCGATGGGGTGGGTGGGTGGGGGTGGGGCGGTAAGCGGAGAAGGCCAAAAATGTAGCTGCATTCTCAAGCCTACATGAGAGGCCAGGAAAAGGATTATAATGGTTTGCCCACTGTGAGACAGGATGTTGGCCACTTATCACTACTATGTTTTTATTTTGTGCAGAAACTGATAACACTATTTTAAGCAGTTGCAAACTGAGACACCCCAGCACGAATATAAACTTTCATGGTTGAGCAAAGACAACTTATAAATACTGGATAAATCTAGTCTGTCTGAACCTATTCCACAGAACACAGCCCCTGTACTTACTGTTGAGTGCAGAATGGTCTTCGACTACTGGGGTGGAGCAGCAGCCTAGAGAACGGGTTTCTGAATTTGGGGGCAGAGTTCCAAAGTTGCGATAACAACAACTTGTATTTATAAAGTGCCCTTAATGTAATAAAACCTCCCAAGTCGCTTCACAGGAGTGTTATATTACAAAAATTGAATCCGAGCTATATAAGGAGATGTTAGAGCAGATGACCAAAAGTGGTAGGTTTTAAGGAGCATCTTAAAGGAGGAAAGAGAAGTGGGGAGGTGCAGAGATGTAGGGAGGGAATTCCAGAGCTTAGGACCCAGGCAGCTGAAGGCACGACCGCCAACAGTACAGCATTTAAAATCGGGGATGTTCACAAGGCCAGAATAGCCGGAGTGCGGAGGTCTAGGGGGATTATAGGTGTGGAGGAGATTACAGAGATATGGGTTGACGAAGCCCTGGAGGGATTTAAAAACAAGGACAATAATTTTAAAATCTAGTCGTTGCTTAACTGGGAGCAATTGTAGGTCAGCAAGGACATGAGTGTGTGGGACTTGGAGCCAGAGTTTTGGATGACCAAATTTATGGACTAGGGAGGTGGCCAGCAGTGCAGAATAGTCAAGCCTAGAGTTGATAAAGGCATGGATGAGGGTTTCAGCAGCAGGTAAGTTGAGGTAAGGACAGACGATATTACGAAATGGAAATGGGCAGTCTTAGTGATTAGAATGGATATGAGGTAAAAAGATCAATTCATGATCAAATATGACAACAAGTTTGCGAACAGACTTGGTCATCCTTAGAAAGTTGCCGAGGAGAGAGTGAAAATCAGTGGAAAGGGAAGTGTGGACCAAAGATAATGGCTTCAGTCTTCCCGATATTTAATTGGAGAAAATTCCTACTCATCTAGTGCTGGATGTCGGACAAGCAGTCTAATAGTATAGAGATGGTGGAAGGTTCGAGAGAGGTGGTGGCGACGTAGAGCTGGGTATCATCAGCACACATGTAAAAACTTGCCTTGTTGCTGGATGATGTCACTGAGGTGCAGTATGTAGAATGAGAAATAGGAAGAGGCCATGGATAGATCCTTGGTGGACCCCAGAGGTGACATTGCAGGAAGAGAAGCCATTGCAGGTGATTCTATGGTTACGGCTGGAAAGATAGGAATGAAAGCAAGTCAGTGCAGTTGCGAGATAATGACCAAAGAATGAGTGACAGACCAGCATTGGTGTAGCAGGAACAGAATGGGCCACAACTTCATAAGAACATACGAAATAGGAGCAGGAGTAGGCCATATGGCCCCTCGAGCCTGCTCCGCCATTTAATAGGATTATGGCTGATCCAAACTTTAGGGGCACAGTGCAAATATTCTCACAACTGTCTGCCTTGGACCAGAGGGCTGCTGCCTTCATTAAAGAGGGGTCAAAGGGGAAAGTCCACAAGAACAGGCAGCAGACTCGGCCAAAAGAAAAGCGTCAACCTGACCAGGAACCCGGATTCGTGACGTCAGAAACACGTTTGAAAGTCAAAAACATGAAGTCCGGAAGGTCCCGAGGGTTCCGGATTTTAGGTGCTGCACCTGTAACGCCATCATCTCTAAGCTTCCCTCCAAATCACACACCATTCTGTCTTAGACATTTACCATTGATCCTTCTTCATTGCTGGGTTAAATTCCTAGAAATCCCTGCCTAACATCTTCTTGAAGGCACAATCACCAAAACAACTGCAAGGATTTAAGAAGGTGGCCCACTATCACCTTCTCATGGCAACTAGGGAGGGGCAATAAATATGGCTTTGCCAGCCTTGCGTACATCCCAAGATCCAGTGAAAGGTGGAGGACAAAAAAAAGCAGAAATTAATGAGTTGAGAAGTTTCGATGAGGTTGTTGGAGCATCAAATGCTTTTCACAGAGAATAGCTGAGGCAAAGATTATTGTACCCTGTAAAGAAAACTGGATAAATATTTGAAGCGCTGGAAGGTACAGTGCAATGAGGAGAGAGCGGGACAGTGGAATTAGCTTTGGATTGCTCTAGCAAAGAGCTGGCACAGTAGTGATAGATTGAATGGGCTCCTTTTATGCTGAAATATCTATGGTTCTATAGAACCTGGGGGAGGAGTGGGGCAAGGGGGGGAAGCAGGGGGAAAGACTGGCTAATATCCCGAGACTTCATCTCATTGCCACATCCTGAACACGCTCCCAATCTTCACCCCGTGAACATATCAAAATATGTTCCCATTACCCTACTTGGTCCTGAGTCCTAATTCCTCTGTCTTATCACCCTCCTCTTCCTCCCCCAACATTCCATCATCAGTAGCCTGTACAGTGGGGCTGTCACGTAATGTTAGGAGTTGTCCCATTCAACTCCGCTAATTACTTAATGTTTACAGTGTGACCAGCAGGTGCAGTACCGTTGGGACTTGGGAACCACTCACCATTCTTATTTGATAATAAATACATATAAATGGTTTTTGCCTCTCCCAGGAGATCACATGGCTCTGGTTGGGGTAGAGTGTAGAAGGTTTCAGTATAAGGGGTGTTGCAGTTGTGTGAGGCGGACTGGTTGGGCTGGGTGCTCTTTGCCTTTCCGCCATTATTCATTGTTTGTTGGTTTATATGTAACCGTCAGGGCTGCTGACCGAGGGCCGTGCGGCTCTTTGTCGGCCGGCGTGGACACGATGGGCTGAAATGGTCTCCTTCTGCGCTGTAAATTTCTATGTTTCTAAATGATACATATGCACACTAGAGATGTGGATCTTGGGGATTGGAGGCAGTTTCAGGTGTGCAAACATTTTGGAGGGGATTTGGGACAAGTAGAAAGGTATTTTTGGGGTATGGATGGGAATCATTCAAATCAATTTTTAACCAATGTCCGCAGTTTAAATTTCTGCTTTGTTCTGGCGAATCGATTTTTTTTCTTTAAAAAAAAATTGTCTCCAGAATTTGAGAAAGAAATCCTGAAATTTTTCTTTATTTTCTTATCAAAAATCAGGTCTGGAAACGGCGGTTCATTGCATTTGTGATTCGGTGTGCGTTTTGCAAGCCGGATATGCTATAATGATGTCACAGATATATCAAGATACAGTTTGTAGCTGGAAACAAAATGAAGACTGCAATTTGGATTTTTTAAAAAGGTGACCCAGATCACCATTTTATTTTTGAATTTTCACATTTTATTTTGTGACTAGATATAAATAGAGTGAAACTATTCCCTCCAGTGGGGGAGTCCAGAACAAGGGGGCATAATCTTAAAATTAGAGCTAGGCCATTCACGGGTGAGGTCAGGCATCACGTCTTCACACAAAGGGCAATGGAAATCTGGAGCTCGCTCCCCTAAAAAGCTGCTGAGCTGGGGGTCAATTGAAAATGTCAAAACTGAGATTGATAGCTTTTGTTAGGCAAGGATAATAAGAGAGACAAATCCAAGGCGGGTAGATTGAGTTAAGACACAAATCAGCAATGATCTAATTGAATGGCAGAATAGGCTCAAAGATCTGAATGGCCTCCTCCTAATTGTTCCTAATTACTATCCATCAAGGCACAGTACTAGAACATCCAATGTTCAAGATCTTCTCAAGACCAGTATCTGAACTGCCTCTAGAAATTGGTGGTCTGATTGGAACATGTAGGATCAGAAGTGTTCAGAGTCCATTTGCCATGAAAGATTCAACAAGCATTGCGCCTTCAGCAGTAGAATCCATGAAAAAAGCAGTTCACCTGGACCGCTGCTTCATCTTCCATGTCTTGTGTTTGGGTCTTGCTGTGAGAACTGCATTCTTTATACTGCAGAAAATGTCAGACTTTATTCGTAGTTAGGTACGGAGCAAGAACAAGAGCGCACTGACATAGAGGGAGTGCAACGCAGGTTGACCAGACTGATTCCTGGGATGGGGGGGGATTGTCCTATGAGGAGAGATTGAGTAGACGAGGCCTATATTCTCTAGAGTTTAGAAGAATGCGAGGTGATCTCAATGAAACATAAAAAATTCTTACAGGGCTTGACAGGGTAGATGCAGGGAGGATGTTTCCCCTATCTGGGAGTCTAGAACCATGGGGTCACAGTCTCAGAATAAGGGATTGGCCATTTAGGACTGAGGTGAGGAAAAATCTCTTCACTCAGAGGGTGGTGAATCTTTGGAATTCTCTACTCCAGAGGACTGTGGAGACTCAGTCATTGAGTATATTCAAGACAGAAATCAATAGATTTTTGGATATTAAGGGAATCAAGCAATATGGGGATGGTGCAGGCAAGTGGAGTTGAGGTAGAAGATCAGCCATGATCTTATTGAATGGCACAGCAGGCTTGAGGAGCCGAATGGCCTACTCCTGCTCCTAATTCTTATGTTCTTATGACATAGTGAGCGCACTGATAATCCTTGAATGCTGAGGTCATCAACCAAAGGTTGATTCGGGTCATACAGCAAGGTATTGCTTACTAAACACAAGATTGCCACCTTTCAACCTGTACTTAGGCTTCAAGAATATTATTCCACCATATTGGCAGGTAAATGGCTGGACCACAACAGTAAACATGGTTTCTTCAATTTTATTTTTAATTTAAATAAACTATCTGGGGCTTAAGTGAGAGGCTAATGGTGTGCCCCATAAAAGTGTGGATGATTGCATTGACGTCATAGCCTTGATGGAAACTTGGCTGACGGTTGATGACACCTTCCCCCTCAATGAAGCATCCTCTTTGGCAATATTTTCCACCGCTTGCTTCGCCCAGACCGCTGTGGTGGCAGTGTAGCCCTTATCATCAATTCACACCTTGTTCTACCTCCTTGCCTATCCTTCAAAATCTTCTTTGTCTATCGCCCACCCAAGTACTACGCCAAGTTTCTCACTGAGATATCTTCGCTACTTTCCTCCCTCAGCCTTTACACTGAGTGACTTCTCATCGTTGGTGATTTCAACCTCTATCTCAACTCATGCCCTCTCTCCTCTGAATTCACTGCCCTCCTATAAACCCTTAATCTCTCCCTCCATATAAACTTGTCTACCCATAGTCACGACAACCCCCTTGACCTTGCCATCTCAAGTGGCCTCTCTACTCTCATTGTGTTTATCATAGATAAGACTATCTCTGATCTCTTCCTCCTATCCCTCTCCACTCACAGCCCTCTTCCCCCTCCCAAACACACTTCCTTCCATGTTCGACTCTGGAAAATAATCTTCCCTAAGTCACTTACAATGGCACTTTCAGATTCCCAATTGTCTAGACTTTGGCCCTCCATTCATCAATATTTCTGCAGCTTCCATTTTCCTCAATCACACACTCACCTACACCCCGGATGCCATTGTCCCCATTAAAACCATTACTCTCTCCCTGGTCATTCCCCGGTATGGCCCCCATCTCCACTCCCTTAAATCCAGGGGATGCAGAGTTGAACCTTTATGGCAGACAACAGGTTTAGCCATTCGTCGCCAGATCTGGCTGGTCCACATCAAGCACTTTTGGGTCCTGCTCTCCTCTGCTAAAACTGCCATAGAGAGAGTGCAGCAAAGGTTCACCAGTCTGATTCCTGGGATGGCAGGACTGTCTTATGAGGAGAGATTGGTTCGACTAGGCCTGTTTAGAAGAATGAGAGGGGATTGCATTGAAACATTTAAAATTCTGACTGGGTTGGAACGACTGGATGCGGGGAGGATGTTTCCCCTGGCTGGGAAGTCCAGAACAAGGGGTCACAGTCTCAGGATACGGGGTAGGAAATTTAGGACCAAGATGAGGAGAAATGTTTTCACTCAGAAGGTGGTGAACCTGTGGAATTCTCTACCACAGAAGGCTGTGGAGGCCAAGTCACTGAATATATTTAAGAGGAAGATAGGTAGATTTCTAGAAACAAAAGGCATCAAGGGGTATGGTGAAAAAGCGAGAATATGGTGTTGAGATAGAGGATCAGCCATGATCATAGTGAATGGCGGTGCAGACTCGAAGGGCCGAATAGCCTATTGCTGCTCCTATTTTCTATGTTTCTGTGCTCTATTCCAAGAACATCCTGGAATGCAAAGGTATCCCCCGGCTTCTCTTCTCCACTACAAACCATCTTTTAAACT